>NC_053450.1:110276138-110371135 GCF_015227805.2 Hirundo rustica
ATGATCCAAAAATTTACTTCTGAAGTCACAGAGAACATCGTTGTTTTAACAGGTACCTGGCCATATTGCAAATGAATTTATGGTCTTAGGCCTCTCTGCTCTCCTGTTTTAATCTGAAATCTGTCAAAACGAACAGAATGGTGTTGATGTAAACCTTGTAATCTGGCATTTAGAATAAATTGTTTAGCATTCCTATCCATACCTTTTGGTAGCCCTGGCACACTGGACACAATATATTATGAGGACTAGAAGAATCTGACCATCTGTGAGTAACTAGATGTAAAATCTCTCTGGAGGATTTTTCTATCAAATTTAATAATCTAATAATCTAATTATAATATTATAATATAATAATATAATTATATAATCATATAATCATATAATCATATAATAATATAACAATAAAATAATCTTAGCTTTCTAACAAAGCTAAGTGTTAGGTGTGTAAATGAGCCAAAGGCATGGCCCGTAAAGTTGGTACAAAATGTGTCTCTGTCGAAATCAAACCATTTAATGACAACTTGCAACTTTCTCGTTCAGTTTTCAGCAATGTAACCAACCCTCTCATCTTTTTAGTTTTGTTTGATCTTGTAGAAATGCTTAGTTTAATAAAATGCTTTTGGTGTTGTTGCTTGATCATTGGCTTTTGTATGTATTATCTTCTGTATTTTGTATTAAATAATTAGATAATATATAAACATGATATTGCAGATGTGGGATATTTGAGACATTAATTTGATGAAAAGTCTATGCAAAATTAATCAAGATAGTACAGCTGGCACAAAGCGGTTTTTGTTATTGACACGACAGTAGTAAGCCAGCTCCTTAAAATCCATATAATAATAGCTTAGAAACAAATTTCTTTTGAATTTTAATTTCCTGAGGAACTTAATTTTTCAGTTCTATCTCAGAATAATTTTATAATAGTTTATTTAAGGTCAGAATAGTCTGTGGAAGAGGCCTCAGCCTAAACCAGTTCTAATTATAGTAAACAAGAATTTTCACAGACAAAGCTCTTCTGCCTTGAAACTGGTTTTAGTCTCTGCCTTTGAAGATGCCTTTTTCAAGCATATCTCAAGCTCCTCTTTTCAAGCATGACACAAAAAAATCCCCAGTTCTTGTGTCAATTTTTCTTCCAAGGACTGTCATAAAACCACCTGTGTAAGTTAAGCCTCGGATTCAAGTTATATGGACAATTTTGCTTAATTTATAGAATTTTCTTTTACCACTGGGGAAATCTTTATACCATATCATGTCAATATTTGATGCTTAATGACACTATTTTGAATAAGAAAGTAATGCTACAAAATTAACTGTGTTAATTTTCACTTATCAGTAGAGCCTCAGTGAGTCCTGTTCATTAAACTCATTTTTGTTCCTTATGTTTGTGTTCAAAGGTATAAAATATGGGACAAAAATAGCGTCAGCCATTGTAAAATCTCAAGAGAAAACCAGCTACCAGTGTACTTGACAACAGGGAGAACAGCTGGAGAGTCTAATACCCACCTCCTCCAACCACATAAAACCGCAAAATTCTGCCAAACTAAGACTAATGCTCCACACTTCTTCCTAATGCTTTTCCTATAACATGATTTTCTCTGTAAGGCACGTTTGTGGGTTGTTTTTGTTTTTGTTTCGTTAAAATATGGCACTGAGCTCTGTGTTTCTCCTTTTGGAATTACTAATTCAACAAGCAGCTACCTCTGCTTAAGGTTCCTGCAGCTTCCTTCTTATCACTGCTGACATATCAAATCAAATGTATTCCAATTTGTAGGCTAGGAGCAGGGAGAATAGAAGTGAGATAAAAATGCCCCTAAACTGAGACTGTGCTCCTCATCTCCTAGGACCAGCCACCCAGTATGCCCATTTGAGCAGAGTTGCTGGCAGAAAGCGAAAATAAACTAAACCAGGTCGCTTTACCCAGTGAGAGAAATCTAAATTGGAGTCCCAGTTAGGCTGTCTCAGAACTGGTGGGTACAAATGATAGAAGAAAAGGACTGGGAGTATTGGTTCAGATACTGCAGGCAGAAAACCTGTGTTGCCTGGGGAAACTTCTGCAGCCTCTAAGCATGCGGTTCAGGGTTCAGTCTTCTGAGCAAGGATTTGACATCAGCATATTAGAAAACAAAAACCCTACAGGGATGACAACACAGCAAAGTTGAATACAGGAAGCCCAAGAATTACAATGGGGTTTTAAAAAAAGTTATATAGGTACATTGTACATATTATATACTGCTCTGCACATAAAGGCTCTGACATCCATTCAGAGGTACTTCAGAAGTCATGATCAGTGGATTAATATCTATCAGTTTGTAGCACAGAGAAGCCATCTGTTTTACTGTAGGCAGGAATATGCATATCAGCAGACATCAGTGTCAAGAGATATGTATCAAAATCGAAGGCAAAAGCATGAACACAAGTTAACAGAAAAGAAATTGAGGAACTTCTAAACCAGGACAGTCAGGTAATCCTGAATCAAATTTCTGAGCAAACTGCTTCCCTGTGGAATATAATAGTTTCTCTTCTGGCATTGCACTTGTACATATGCAGTAAAGCTGGGAAAACAGATTTTGATCTAACATGCTGCTTGCAGATGCTATTGATCTGGCATGAAGAAGCAAATGTAGCCAATGAGTATTTTATGTCAGGGATGAAAGCTAATTCAATATTTAAATATACAGACAATACAATGGAGAAAATATTCTCATAAGGCATGAGACTAATTAAAGTATTATAAACTCTCTCTCTCAGATTATCCACTTTATTCTAGTGGTCCAGTGTGTCAGCATCCCTGACCATCATGGCACATGGAAATCCCATAGAGACTAATTAAATTTTCCTGTCTTGCAATAAGAATACAGGGGATTATTTTTAAATCCTACTTTTATGTCTATGATTTTATCCAACTACAATGTGCTTTTGTAACCAAAAGGACAAATACGCATACGCCACCTTCTCATAACTGAGTTTGGGATTTGTATAACAGAGCCTGGAAACCAGGGGGCCATAGCAGTTCCACCAGCACAGTCTGTTGGCTGCAAGAGGATTAGGATGTAGCACATGGGTATAGGTGAGAGGAGAAACAAAGCCTTCATTCATAGCTAGAACTCGAGAAGAGGAGCCCGAATACAGTTATGACAGATTACCACCTACCAGTCTTCATGAGAAGATAAAAACCCAATTGTCAGCTCCAGTGCTTTACAGCACCACAGTAAAAAGGGCCAAGGGCAATTGCAATGATGTGGGTGATGGATTTGTATATATTAGAAACGGTATCATTTGACACGATGGTTTAAGCAAGAAATCCCACAAACTAATTTAAGAGAAAGATCTTAAATGTATCTGAGATGTATCCCTCTTTAATTTACAGAATCAAGCCAAGATGAATATCCAGGCACACCTTCCAAACCTGGTCAGTTCAGCAAAGAACCAGGCGCATGACGTCAGAGGCTACATTTCCTACTTGTTTTGTGGTTATTCATGGAAGGAACAGGTAATGCTGAGTGAATACAAAACTCTTAGAGTACAAGCAGTCTGTACCGCATGTATTTTCTAAGCATCTGCTTCTGCTTCAGAACATTGGGAACATTTGCATGAAAATAGAAAATCTTTTTCTCAGAAGAGCTGGTGTTCCTCTGCTGCTTGTTCAATGCACCAGGCTTACAGGCATTTGTTCCTACTTGCATGCCCCTGCACTAAAGGTGAGTCTGTAATAACATACAGAACGGCATTTGTGAGTGCAGGGTCCTGCTGAAAGCAATCAGCCACCTTGTTCATATGCTTTGTTGGACTAGGAAAAGAGTTCTTCAAAAGTTAGGAATTAAAGCTCTGACACCCTTGGCTTCCATGAAGCTACTTCAGCTTAGTAGAGGTAAAAGACTTGAGGTATGAATTATTAATTATGGTTCATACTGATTGCCGGGAAAGTAAGTAGTATGAACAAGCAAATTCCCTGGAAAATAGGAATTAAAAAAAAAAAAAAAAAAATCTGGTTCTTATCTAACTCAGAAACAGCTGACAGGTTTTTTGTTTTGTTTTAATATGACATTAAAAACTGTCTGCTGTTTTGCAAATTAATAATGATGCTGGACTCACGAGTGGAGTGTGAAACGTTAGCACCTTCTCTTTGGCAGCTCAGGACTGCTTCCCAGCTGAAGGAACGGGTGGGTATCAGGATTTCTGCATCTGCTTGGATGACTCAGCCCCACTCTCTGGCACTGACACTTCCACAAAGAGTTAATGTTGTTCTGCTGACTCACTGAGGCAGATAAATCTCTTTTCCCGTTTGATGTACAGCAAAAGTGTCTCACTGGAGAAGGGACAGCAGGCAAGGCACACAACAGGAGCACACAGATAACTACTCTGCTGACCACGAAGTGGTGGTACCTGTGTTCTGCTTCACAATTCAAGTCTGTTTCTGCATGCCAACAGCTTACAGCATCTCTGAGAGCCGTCTGAGGTGTTGATGCGCAGTCTGGAGGCAGGGAGGAGTTTAGGTTTTACTGCTAATTTTACTGATGATCCTGATGCTGCTGTACTTCAAATGTCACTGATTTGTTTCATGCAGCACTTCCAAAGTATCACAATTCATCTCAGCCTGCTCTGCTGAAAGTCCTAGCCAAGGCCTGTACATCTCCCCTTTTGTAATCTCCTCTCTGGCTACACCATCTGGAACTGTTCATTCCCTTGGGCACAGCACCTTTTTCCCAGAGTTCTCTTGTCATTTCTCTTCTTTTGCTGCTCCAAATGCAAACTCCTTGTTCTCACTTTCAAAGCCTTTCACAATTTAATCATGCCTCATACCAGTTCTGGTATTTGTTATCTCTTCCACCCACCCTCACTTTGTTGATTTCAGCCTCCACTTTTCCTTCTTTATTCAACACTTTCCTTCGTGGCTGGGGACAAAACCTGCAGTGAAACCAGTCAAGCCCACGCTGTAGACTCCCTTACGATGTCTCTGTCCTGTATCACAAAGCACCGAAGAACCAGCTGGTAACAGAAAGAGAGAGGATGGTCAGGGCTGCAGGTTGGCTAAGGAGTGCACACAGGATCCCCTGAACTCATATTCTCTTATTCCCATGTATTTTTGGAAAAAGTTTTTTAGGATATAGACTGCCATTGACAATGTCATGCATTTGTGTGTCTTCTGTAGGACAAAACAAGTTTCAAATGACCTGTGAATTAGCTTGTCTTCTTCACCTCTGGAACAGGACTCCTTCACAGTCCAAGTACCCTGCAGCTTCCGAGGGGAGCAAGGTTCTATATTTCATATCTGCACTTCAAAGCCACTGAGAGACTGAGGCGACACTGGATGTGAGTGCCAAACCTACATGTGCTTAGTACAGACTAATACCAGAATTTTTCACCTGTCTCTTTCTCTCTACAGAGATAAATAACAGTAAAGACAAGCCCTAGAGCCATGCTCAGAACAGGCTGGGAAACTAAGTATTTGTAGAATTAAATGCTTTCTAGGGAGCTATTTTTCAATGTATTATTGTAGTAAATGTTTAGATTTTCCAAAGGCAAACTCATAAAATAGTCATTAAGCAATGCTATTTTATGAACAAATATTTTGCAGAACAATTTAATATGTAATCACACCAAATGTTTTTCCATTCCTGCTACCTCCACAGCATTGGCATTAAACAACTACTGCTTTACTGGATCTCTTTTCCTTCAAGAATGGCTGTGACACCTCAGGGCTTCCTCAGAATCCCAGGGATCATTTAGACATTCAGAACATCTGTGCTTCAAGAACATATGAAGTCTGACACCTGGTCAAACCCACCCTACAATGACTTTTAGCAGCTGGTAGTAGCTAAGCCTAACTGGTAGTAACTAAGTCCTGCAATGTGTATACTCTGGTGGGAACAAAGTTCTTACACTGCCCTTTAGCCTTATCCAAGGTTTCTTTAAAATGACCCAGATTGCTGCTCTCTCTACCTCACCCCATTTAATTTGGATTATTTTTTTTTTTTCCCAACATGTTAGATCCTAAATTTGCCAGTTTCAGCCAAACTCCAACTCTGGATAGGTTGGCTGGTGAGATAAATATGAGGCAAATAGGTTATAAATATAATCAGGCTCCCAGCCAATAAAATATAAAATAAGCAAGCGTGGTGGTTACAAGACAAAACAAATATAGTCCAGGGCTCAATTTTGCCTAAGCTTTAGAAATTCAGCTGGGAGGAAGTCTCACATGAGTGAGGGTTTTGATCAGTCTGCAAATGGGAACCTAGGCAAGAACATGAATCCAGTCTTCTAGAACACTTCTTCATGTTAAATCTGATCTTAAAAACACTTCATTGTATAAGTGGAATACATGAAAGTACTGCATTTAACACTCTCTGTAAGGCAAATAGACCTACCCACCCTGCATGGGGGTTGGGGGGGAGTGACATTTGCAATTACCTCAAGATCACCTTCGGCTTTGGAGGTGCAAATTCCATTTTTTCCTTGGAATACTCTCTTATACCCATTCCCACAGAATATTTATTTCCTGGGGTTTTTTTTCCCCTTTGATTTTTTTTTTTTTTTTTTTTTTAAAGCCTCAACCTATATAAAGCATGTTACAAGAAAGTTCTGAAAGTCTATGAATACATTCCCTTGACATTCTCTGCATATATTTCATGCTGATCTTTAGAACTGAAACAGTGTTTTTAGTCTGCGCTCGTACAACACACAGTCTAGCAGAATACCAAAGATGAGTTCCTAAGTAGTCCTCAAAGCTCCCAGAGCATTCATCCAGGAGCCCCTCTATCTTACTGATACCACCTGATGCTCTGAATTTTTTTCCCCTGATTTCTAGGAATTGTATTTACAGATGGATTCCACTTTTTAGTAATTACCAGGGGTAACTAACCTCTTCAGTACTCCTTCTAGGAGCCCTGACTGGCGGTGGCTTTCCCTTGGTCCTCACTTCCATCACCTGTGTGACTTGCAGACCATGGGAGCCCCAGCAGAGCCCATCTGACATCCCTGTAAGCAGCCCTGGCCACCACTGCTCAAACCCCTTCCCTTGCCTCATTCCCTCGGCTATGCAGGTACAGCTTCTTGCAGGAGTGTGTGGCGATCTGGATAAGGGGTTAAAGATTGCAGTTAAGGTTGGGCTGAAAAAGTTTACAGTTTTTTAATTAAATGGGGCATGATTATCACAGTTATTTTAAAATTGCAGTCATCTGCCCCAGCTCTTGCACGTGGGTCATTTTATGGCTTCAGGGACATCTGTTTGTATAACTGAGAGGGTGGTGCAGAGGCAGAATCTGCTGCTGACAGAAATGCCTGTGAAACGATGAGCTTTAGTGTCTTTACTGAGAGAGATGTGTTGACTTCTCTGGAGAGATTATGCCCTTGTTGTCGGCCTGCTTGCCAGCTGGCTGCTCCCTTTGTCTGGGCTTCTGATATTCAGGTGAAGAGTGGTACAAACCCCTGGTTTGTTGTGTGCCGCACGTGATCTGTTCTCTGCAGATAAATTGTTCTGACATGATGTAGCAAGAGCAAGCTGCTTAGCCCAAACAGCTTCTGTTATCTATTTCAGAAACTTCAGTGGCCTTTAAGTATTCCATCACAAATAATTTCTGGCAAATCCACAATACCACCAAGCAAAAAAGAGGAGAGTGAAAGTCCTGATTACTGTACTTGCAATCAAAGAAACACCTCGATGGGCTGTAGGAAACATCCCTTAGCTCCTTCCTCAACCAGCAAACCGCTGATTATCAATGACTCTTCAAAGGACACATTCCACAGACATCACATGATCAAGTTTGCTTCCTTGCATTACTCTGAGACTCTCCCTGCACATCAGCTGTGAAACCATTAGCCAACCAAGCCTTCTAAATTGTACCACAGAAACGTTTTCCTCAGCTAGGAACAAATGTATCTCTTAGAAGAATTCCCAGGATGATTTGATCCTACTCCTTTCACAGAATTGAAACTGTGGGTTTTTTTTTTCTGAGAGGACTCCAGTACCAACTTCTTTCTCCTGGCCCAGCCTGCCTCTCCAGCTGTTGACTGTGAAATTCTCCTTATTTACCTGGCACTTTTACAGGGGTTGGTAATGCATCACTATACTTAGTTGCTCCCAACATCTTTTCCCCCGTAATTGACAGCAGGAGTCTTTCCACAGAAAAATATCTCTGTGATGTTACAGCTGCATATCCAACCCTGTATTCCACTACTTTCCTGTCTTCTCTCCCACATGCAACTCCTTTCAGAAATGACATCCTCAAAAGCATATCCTTTGTCAAGAAAAGTTACACAGTCACTCCCTGTAACTCCCTTTCCTCAGTGCAGAGCAACACGAGTTGGCTCAATTGAGAAACACTGCCTGAGCATCACAAGCTTTTGACTTGAATGCAACTACAGATTTCTTTCTGGAATCAGTATCTGCTTAGGATCAACTTTCACAAGCTGGAATGAGGTTTGAGGCTCTGAAAGAGTACCCTCATGAGAAGCAATTTTAATGGCACTTGGGCAGAAATATTTATTCTCGATTTCATCTTACTTGAAGTATTTCACAAGCAGTACTTTATTAAAAATGTTTCGTTAAAATGTCACTAAAACAATTCCAAGGAGTCTGATCATCCTTTACTATTAATCTTCACCCTCCCAACAGCTCTGCAGTCTGTCTCATGAAACTCCTACTGTCTTGTTACCTCATTATTCCCTTCTAAAATTTTACCATTATAGCCCACTTCACACCTCCTCTACTATACTGTCAAATGCTACTGTGACCTAAGGTACATATTATAGTTCTAGTTATAGCTATAGAATCAAACCTGCAAAACCTACACTCTGATCTGCCCGTGACGTCTAGGTCACCTTTGGCTGGCCCCCAATATCTTTCTGTTTCAGCCTCTCCAGCCATCAAACTACTTTGTTCTTAGAGATTTATGTCTGAAAACAACAGAACAGAGCTATATAATAATTCTGCTTACAGAGTTTTCAAGTGTGCTGTAACCTGTTTGAGTGACTGAATCCATGCAGAGATTAATTATGTATGGTAGACCTAGAAATAAAGTATCTGTAAAGGGCCCTGCTGGACAGTACCTTTCAATCAATGATCTAACCCACTTTCTGCTTCTTCCACCCACTTGGTCAATTATTCCTTGAGGAAGAGGAATTGGTAGGAGGCACCCATGCATCTCCAACCTGAAATAAATTGCTGTCTTTTAGCTCTTTGCTATGGAGGCCTAAATGATGCTGAATGCATTTCAATTTCTTGTGGCAGGTTATCCTTCCTTGCAGAAAAAGAAACTCAGCTCAAGTCTTCCACCCTCCAATTTCTTTGCAAATACCCCTGACTGCATTCAATTGGATGCTGGGAATGGAAGCCAAAAGAACTGAATCTCTGCCTGAGAACATTTACCACCCACATACTGCAACAGTGTTCAGGAGCTAAATCTTATTTATGAGGCTTAGTTTCATTTCCAGTCCTTTGTGCCAAAAATCGCAATGCAATGTAATTTGTGCACACAGTGGCCACGCAGTTTTGGCATTACTTGCTACACACTAGCCCTCTCTTAATCTGGTCTGGGGTCTGTAGACATCCTATAGCCCCACAAATGTGTGGGAGTGTGGATATGACAAACAACATCAAGAGAAGCACGTAGAGATGCATTCAACAGGCAATAAAAAATATCAGAGAACTCTAAAATAAGAGACACTGAGAAAGGTATTAACTGTATTGCAACATTTGAGCATGAGCTCAGAACTGGAAGCAGATAGCTTGCTTTGAACGTTTCATCAGGCATCTTTCTCTGTAGTAAGCCAAATTATAGGTAGCTAGTACCCTTTGGACGAACTTGGGACCAAACACAAACACATTTTGCTGCTCAGATATCTTTTGAATAGAAGGCAAACAATTCTGGATTTTGTCATGATATATTTAGGCACAGGATTTAAAAGAAAACTGACTCACTACCTTAATTCATGTGGAATAATATAAAATTTAAAATTCACTCTTGACCCTCATTCGCTACTTTCACTCACCTGAAGGACTTGAGACTGATATTACAGGAACTCATTTTCCAAGTGAGAATGTGTCTGTGTGTCACTTTGACATGTGGGAACGCGTCTGACAGGGGACCAATGCCAATCTCAAAGGCGAGCCTTATGGATTTCGATTCTATCCTTTGGGAAAGACTAGTGTAGCCTTCTTGCATCTCCTTTTATCAAAAAAAAAGGACTGCAAAGACAAAGAAGACAGTCTCAGTTCTGGATGTCTGCCATGATAGTGTAACTCTATCCTATCTTCTGCTCCAAGTACAGACTAAGAAGCGTTCATCATTTGTGTCGTTAGCTCTGGCCTTCCCCGGAGCTCCGAGAGTCAAACTGCAGCATAGCGAGCCACAAACCGTGTCAAGAATAATACTGTAACTAGCACAGGGTCACAAAACAAGCCTGACTATGTGGTGTGATCATAAATATCATGCTTGTAAAGCAGCGTTTCACAAACGCTGCCAAATCTCACGGCAACCACGCTTAGGAGCTTGTAAACAGCGTTCTCGTTTAAATCTTTGCTACAAGGACCGACAGCGCCCGTCGGAAGGGTGGCATGCCTGCGGTCCAAAGGCAGGTTTGAACGCCCCTCTGGGGCCAGCGCCGGACTTGGAGGGCACCGCTGTGGAGGGCGCGGCCACCGAGTTTAAATTCCCTTTCTCCGCGTCTGCCCCGTCCCGTCCCGTTCCCTTCCTATGAAGTCGCAGTGCAAGCGTGCGCAGTCGGTTCCTGGCTGCTCTTCCCGGGTCCGCGACCACCGGCCCGGCCCAAGGCGGCGGCGGGAGGGCGCTGCCCGCCGCTTCTCCTCGCCCTTGCCCTCCGAGGAGCGGGAGCGGCAGCCGCCGGGGCAGCCCCGGCGGGTGAGACGGCGGCGGTGGCGCTGGGAGGCTGCGGCTCTCCCCGCGGACACGGGCGCTGTGGGGAGACAGTCCCCGGCTGAGGGGACAGCGGCGGCCGCTGCCGGCCCGCGGCCCCGGGGAGGGAGCGCGGCTGCCCCGGGCCGGCTCCGGCGGGAGCGGCAGCGGCGCCGGGCGGGCTCACGGCTCCTCCCGCCGGGGCGCTGCCGGGCCGGGCCGGGCCGGGGGCGGAGGAGGCGGGGAAGGGGGGAGCCGCTGCCGTCACCGAGGCTCCCGGCTCGCTCGGCTCGTAGCCGCGGCAGCCCCAGCCCCGCTCCCACCCCCTCGCCTGCCTCCACCCTCCTTCCCTTTCTCTCTCTCTCGCTCGGCGAGAGCGCTGTGCCTCCTTTCCCAGATGGCAGCCGGCAGCGCCATGCAGCCTCCCGTTCCTCCTCCTCCTCTCCCTCCTCTCCGGCTCTAAGTTAATGCCATGCTGCCGCTGCTCTTCCCGGCACTGCTGGCCGCCTGCCTGCCGCCCTGCCAGGGCTGGAGCCCCTCGGCGGCTGCCAGCGGGCAGGAGGAGCAGGAGCTCTTCTTGCCCCCTGCCAACTCCTCCTCCCGCTCCTTGGCCAGCCTCGAGATGGACCTCGACGGGGCAGCGAGCAAGGAAGAAGGCAGCACCGACAGCCCGGGCACGCCGGCTGCCCCTAGCCAAGAGCCTTTCCCTTCCGCTCCCACCACCTCCGGGCAGGAGCAGCCGGAGCAGGAGCAGCCGGGGCAGGAGCAGGAGCAGCAGCAGCAGCGTCCCCAGCCGCAGGGGCAGCCGCAGCCCGCCGAGGATCCGCACTGCAACATCAGCGTGCAGCGACAGATGCTGAGCTCGCTGCTGGTGCGCTGGAGCCGCCCGCTGGGCATCCAGTGCGACCTCCTGCTCTTCTCCACCAACAGCCACGGGCGGGCCTTCTTCTCCGCCGCCTTCCACCGCGTGGGGCCGCCGCTGCTCATCGAGCACCTGGGGCTGGCGGCCGGCGGCGCCCAGCAGGACTTGCGCCTCTGCGTGGGCTGCAGCTGGGTGCGGAGCAGGCGGGTCGGGCGGCTGCGGGGCGCCGCGCCCCAGCCCCAGCCCCCCGCCGCCTCCTCCTCGCTTTCCTACCCGCCGGCGGCCGAGCCTGGCCAGTACTGGCTGCAAGGGGAGCCGCTGAATTTCTGCTGCCTGGATTTCAGCCTGGAGGAGCTGAAGGGCGAGCCGGGCTGGCGGATGAACCGCAAGCCCATCGAGTCCACCTTGGTGGCGTGTTTCATGACTCTGGTCATCATCGTGTGGAGCGTGGCCGCCCTCATCTGGCCCGTGCCCATCATCGCCGGGTTCCTGCCCAACGGCATGGAGCAGCGCCGGGGCACCGCCGCCGGCACCGCCGCCGCCGCCAAGTAGCCTCTCCCGGTGACTCTCCCGGTGACCCCCTTCTCTTCGACCTGTGCTCCGGAGGGAGGCGGGACGGACTCTGTCGTGTTTTTCCTGTTTGCGGCGTGCCACAGGTGCGCGGCGGGACTTGGGGCCGCCTCAGCGCCCGGTCCGGCCCCGAGGGGACCAAGTAATATGTGCGCGTTTTATATCTTTAATACCCGTTTTAAACGAACCTTTTAGTAAAAAAACCCAACAACAACAAAAAACCTAACAACTCCTTCCCCCCCTCCCCCCCCAAAAAAAAGAAAAAAAAAAAAAAAAAAAAGAAAATAAGAAAAAGAGGGGGAAGATAAACCCCCCCTAAAATTTCAATGGAGGAAATCAAAGACCCTCCTATTCGGCTGCATTTGTTGTCAGGGTAGCGTTTTTGTATAGGACGTGGTTTGAACGGGTTTTTCTTTTATGGACAGAAAGGGATGTCTCTCTTTGACGGAACGGAGAACCGGTGCGGTATATATATATTGTTATTGCTGAAGCTGAACTTTAATGAACCTTTCACACTGTATTTCCTGGTTGAGATAGTGCGTATTTATTATTGTAGCTCGGCGTTATTTGGCTTTTAATACAGAGGTTTTCTTTCTGGAGCCACTGTAGCCTTTTGTTGGTCTGTTTCCTCCAGGGTGGAACAGAGGGTTTGGCTGGCCTTCCTGTCTGCGAACCTGCCACAAAGCTCCTTTTCCCGTGAAATGGTGTTACTAGGGCTGTCGGTGGCAAAAGGAGAATCCCAAACCCTTTCTGACTGGTGTTTGCGCTATCTGTGCAGCAGATGTGGGTCTGTATGCCTACACCAGGGTTGGGTGGAGAAGGGTGGGGAGCACAGCCGGAGGTCCTCCAAAGCAATTTTATCTGCACAGCTCCATGGACTACAGCTTTCTACTCTGTTTGAGGTTGGGTGGCTTCAGTCCTGCGAAGATGAGGCCCATTCTGAGTTGTGCTAAACAGCATGGGGCAAGTCTCTTGACTTCCTCAAAGTTCATTCCTCAAAACCAGCTTAGATGCAGTGTATTTGTTGGAGACACAGTAATACTGTACCTCTTTTTCATCTACCAGTCTGCAGGGTTACTCACAGCAAGTCTGTGGGGTGAGAAGGCAGGAGCTGCCAGTCCAGAGCTAGATGCCAGCTGCTGCTGTGCAAGCATGCGAAGAAGAAATATTTCTTCTCTCTTGTTTGAGCAGACAGTTGTGTAGCCTGAAATATTTGTTGTATACTTCCAACTGTTTAGCCTTATAAAAAGTTGTTTCATTTGCCTTAGACATGATTAGTCCAGCTGAAGTTTCTAAAACCAAAATACGAGCTAAGTGACAAATATTTGCAATAGGATTTCTCATTTTTCTGTCAACATCGATGTATTTAATTTGCTAGGAACGCATGAATTTGCTTGGGGCTGATTTGGTGTATTCATAATGTGTGGTGGAAATGACTGGATGAAAAGTCTGGAAGGATTAAGTTCTTAATATTCCCATATTTTTAAATTGATAACAAAATAAAATAAATGCATGCTCTATGTGTATGCTGTCTGGACAAAAAGACAGGGAGAAAAAGATTGACAAACAGCAGAAATAAATCAAGATTTTAAAATGCTCCACGTTACTAGGCTGCCTCTACACCCACCCTTTCTCCTGTTAATCCTGTTGTTGTGGTTGTCGCTTGAGTAAACATTGCAGTTGCACTGTTTTCAGAAAGTGGAGGATCGGGTCACTATGGGAAGTGTTCTCTTGACCTGTTGATCCAAAGGGCACCTGCCCCTGCATGCCTAGTTTAGAGAGCCCCTGTTTTCTTTCCTTGATGCGTAAAACAGCGTCATTTCCACCTTGTGCAAACTCTTGTCAGACGTTTGACATGCTGGAGAGCAATTCTTTGCCGATCATGTCTCGTGTGACAGAGACACCTCTTCATACTGAAAGGCAGGGATGGCCGGAAAACATGACGATACTGCTAACACCCTCTCAAAAGAGAAACGTTCTACGTATGCAACGGAACTCAGAAAAGTTGCCATGCTAGGGAATGATTTCATCTTTTGAATGAGATGCATTTATGCAGGGAGTTAACAATTTTTACTGGAAGTTTTTTCTGGCTTTATTAATTCATGATGTATAGTCCTCACTGTGGTGCAGGCAGCCTGTGCTTAAACTCAAGGGTGGAATCTCTTTTTTGCTTATCCTTGTTTCACCAGTGATGTGATATTGGCTTTTTTTTTTTTTTTTTTCTGAATTGCATCAACATAAACAAGGGAATGGTGTTAGCTGAGGGGTGCTGACCCTCAGGTGTGTTAGTGTCTGAAACAGACAGCTTCAGTTATTAAAGGCTTGTTATTTTGCAGTTTTTGCGGACATGTAGCAGGTGGTGCACCAAAACTGGTACAAAATGGCTTGTTTTTCTAATTTCTATCAATATCAGCTTGAATGCAAACTTTGTGAATGGATAGTCCCACACGCATAATATTTTGCTGCTTCACTTAAAAAACATGACACGAGAGGGATTTTCTCATAGTCATTCTATAAATACACTTGTAACTGGAGCTATTATTAAAAATCCGCTAAGACACGACTGTTTAGAGCACAGGGATGGCATTCAACAAACTCCAAAGGCAAATCTTGTCCAGAATACAAAAAACTGCAGTGTTTTCAGGGTGTACTGATCTCAGACACAATGTGCAAAGAGCCCTTGTGGGTTAGGGACGGTGTTTTCTTAGATCACAGTGACCGCATGCATAAGCATGTTCCCTTTGCAGAGAGAGACCAGCCCATGTTCCTGTGCCTTAAAGAGGAGTTTAAGGCACAGCAGGGGTCACAGGGATTACCTGCTGTACAGGCTTTAGGCTGGATCTAACTCTCCGAACCCTCGGGTTTCGGTGAGGTGGCAGCAGGGCTTCACCTCTAAAGAACAGACAGTGGAAATGCACTGTGCAAACTGTGAGCTTTCTCCAGTCACTGTTACACCTAACATCAATAACTCTGCTCTTGTAGCTGTGGCTGCTACGGTGACTCTAAGTAAACTATAATTTTGAGTAACTTCTGCCTTCATCCATGGGAATTTCATGTGAATGCAACCTGGAAGAGGCCAGCCCAGGGCAATGTGAAGTGATACATCTGCACGCCAGCTAGTTTAAGATTACAAGTTTAGACACTGAAATGTCTATTTCTTTTCTCCTTCACTGAGAGTGGAGCTTTATTGTCTCTTAGCTGCAGTTGATTCTAAGCAATTTTTATTCATTTGGATTTATTTTTAAGACCAGCTGGTAGCAGGGTCAGCCCAAGAGCAGACCAGTCACCATGTCTAATCCTTTATGTACTCAGGGAGGGCATATATTTGTATATATCTATCTACATATGAGAACTCGCTGTATAGAACAGAAAGGTAAAGCAGAAGTGAGAAAAGGGATGTTGAGAAACAAATAATACTGAGGAAGTAGTACTGATCTTCCTTCACTGTTTGTTGGATTGTGTTTCCTGGTAAGTTATCCTGATTTTATTTACATATGAGTGTTTGTTGGAAAGCGAGGGATATCTAGGAACAGAGGGAGTTTCTTGATTTACTTTTTAAAATGTAATTCAACTCTATTACAGATTTTTGTTTTCATTCCAGGAACCAGGAACAATCTAGACATTAAGCATTAGAAGGTACTAGGCTTGTGTGCTAGTGTTAGACTGGTACAATTTTTTCCATATATTCAGACTTCAGAATTTAATCTCTCACCTGTTTCCTTAGTTATGTTTCACAGATGTGTTAGCAGTGGAAGTATACAGAGGAATATGTCGTTTTAGCATGGTTTTGCTGTTACTTAGTGTCACATTGATTCCAATAATAAAAATACAAAAAATGTAGTACAGTGTAATAATAGTTATATATTATTTAAGCACATTGTTGCTCAATAAGTTGTCAGTAATCAAGCATTTCTCTATGTCTGGGACATCTGGGGAAAAATTGCCAAACTAGGTTAAATCTAAGAGTTGTTACTTATCCAGGGCTTAGTTCACCAGAGCTTTTGATGATTAATGCAACAGCAGGACTATTTGTGCAGTGAATGTTACTCAATATGAGTAAGGGCTACTGAACCAGACCCTAAAAAAACCTAATTAAAAGCTCTAGTTGGCTGAATAAGTATTATTCATCATGACATCTGCCTGCTGAATAAAAGTATCTCCAGGGCTGACATTACGTGGTCCCAGGGGCCAAACAAAAGCCTAGAGAAATCAAATAGTTAACTGAAGTTTTGTAGGACTGGAGATCAAAGGATTTATTTTGAAGATATATATATATATAGAGAGAGAGATGTAAGGGTAGGTATGAGGTTCCTATTCCTCTTTGGTTTTTGTACACGTAGTTTATAAAACCAAAGCCAGGATTTCTCAGTCCAATGTAGGGCCTTGCCAGTGTGAAAGTTTGCTTCTTTTTGAAGCTAGTATGAAAATGTCTGTGATTTTTCAAGGAATTTTACAGAATAAATGTAATTTTTTTTTCCCAGTCTATTTCAGGGAGAGGCCTTGACTTTGCAAAAAACATTTGTAATGATTCTGGGAAAACATGTAAATATCAAATCCCAAATGTATTCAGATTTCAAAGCATAAAAAATCTTAAATCAGTGACTGATTTTTAAAAGTGTATTTTTAAACAAAACAAAACAAACCAGCCCAGTTTCTGTTTTCCCCTCAGAAGCTGAACATTTCAGTGAAGATCAGAAGTGCATTTGAGTGTTTCACGTTGTGATTTTGTGTGTGATTTTTTGTGGGAAAAAAATTCTCTTTGGTGACTTGGAACTGATAACAGCTTTTGACAGATAACTTACTGTATTTCTTGTCCCATCTTCATAGTAGTTCTGGTTAAATAAGTTGTCCAAAATAATTGTAAATCATCATCATAATAAAAAGTACCTTAGCCCATTTCTTGTGTTTCTCTTCTACTTGCTGAGGAAGAAAGCAGTCTGGTATAAAATTTGGGATACTAAAGATGTTTATTGTAAATATCTGTATGGTGTTTAATTAGATCCGTGTCACAGGTCTCACAAGTTTTAGTCTCACAATCACATCTCCAACTTTTTATAAAGTTTGGGCTCATAACTGAGTGTAGCAGTTTGAACATTTATATGTCAATCAGAGTCCCAGGACCTGCATGTTGGGAAAACCAGGACCTAAAACATCTCTTTTTTTTTTTTTTTTTTTTTGATTTTGTATTATCTTGGCAGGTTAACAATGTCAGAAAAAAACAGAGCAAAAGTGGAAGATGCAAATATCCTATGAAACGCTGAGCATTTCTGCATGTTCGACTTGCTCTTAGCTGTTGTAGAAAACAACAGATTAATGAGACATAAATAAGAGATCAGTGCCATTCTTAGGAAATGAATTCACTGGCAGTGTGAAGTAAAATTACATTTGTGTTCCTCGTAAGGTGAGACTTGTTAGAAACAGTGGGATTGCATCTTGTTGCTGTCATTCTGGGTGTTGCTAAGCAACATGAAGTGGTTTAAATGGAGATACAGAAGATGATCGTGGAGGAAAAAAAAAGAAAGGGACATAGAAAAAGCGCAAAAGGGAGTAAATCTGCCAGCACATCCTGCAAAGAAGTTGGAAAGTACCAGCTGGGAAAAAGACAGCATTTAAGATTTCTTTTATGAGAAAAAAAAAGAAACCTGACATAAGGTGAATTAGGAACGTGATTACATACTTCATATTCAGTCTTTCCATGTTCAAGATTTCAGTTCTTTGCTTGAACAACTGATAGCACTTTTGGCCCAAATGGCGCCACTAGTGGCAAAAGAGAATAAAAGCCTGGAAAGAAATGTGAGGCGTAAGAAAAATTAGAAAATTACACCAGCATGCCATTAATAAAAAGAGAGTTCACTCACTGTTGTTGGCTGCTAAACAATGAAATGGCAGGGCACTGTCGTACATATGTTTTCTATTCTACCCCAGGGAAGCGGTCATGGTACCAAGTCTGCCAGAGTTCAAGAAGGGTTTGGACAATGTTCTCAGAGTCATGGCGTGTTTTTTGGGGTCATCCTGTGCAGGGCCAGGAGCTGGGCTCGGTGGTCTTCCTTGGGTCCCTTCTGCCTCAGGATGTTCTGTGATTCTATAGTTCTCATTCTACTCTAATTTTGCTTCCTGTGTTCTCTGAGGTTGTAAGCAAAACATGCTAAAATACCATTTTTATGGAACGGCTACGGTTCTTCCATCACATCTTGCACTGATCCATACCAAAAACATGCTTCTCATTGTCCAATGCAAGAAAATTTGTATTAAAGCTTTCCACCTGAACTGAAGCAATGCTGGTGTGACTGCATGTCCCAGGCTGGGTCAGGTCACGGCTGCAGACAAGACTACGTGCTGGAATGCTGTGGATGGCATTCTGATTTATATTGCCAATACTTTCTCACTCAAACACTTTAATGACTGCCTACAGAATGTTCCCCTTTTTTGTGCCTATCTTCATTGTTTCCAAAGTTTCACTCCATTTGTCTTCTGTCATTGAAAATTAATCACTCTTAAGATTTCTTCTTTCTCACTTGGTATGTCCCTCTTCCCTTCTCTCTTTCCATAGCATGTATTTATCTTGACCTTTTCTGCCTTCAGACTTCCCACCTGTCTTTCCCGCAGGTATGTCTTTTGTTATCAAGCCCTAAAAAAGTACTCCAGGAAGATGTGCTGTCAGTTTCTTCTGCTTTTCCACTCTGCTTCCCACCCATTCAGACTGCACCTCTCATGTCCTTGGTCTGTGACACTTCTAAGGTAAAAATGAACAGGAAACCTTGTGTTGAGGGTAAAACCCAAGTGCAAAGTTGTGTCTCCCACCAGTCCTGTCATCAGGACTTCTTCCACACATCTGCCTCAGACACTGAGCAAGGGACCTAGGTTATTTTGTCTTCTGATAAGTGAAAAGTAGAACCATTGGAGAGTTCCTTCCTCCTTAATTTCTCAAAGTCCTGTCTCTGAATCACCCTCTACCCGTGCACCTGCCCAAAACCCTGTCTTGTGGATGATGGGAGCCCTCACATGTCAGCTTTCCCATGTATCCTCAATTGAAATGTTAGGGACGTGTCTCATCCTGCCTCCTGGGCAGGTGTCTCACAGCCAGAGCAGAAATGATCTCACTTAAGAGTGGACCAGCATTGAAAGTTACACTTGGGTCAGGTATGCAGCCACAGGGCCAAAAAACCATTTCTTTTCAATTAAACCTTATGTTCTGCAGAGAGTGATCACTGTTGCCCTGGATTATGTGCCGTGGGGAGTTGTATGAGCAACAGATCTGGCAGATTTTTCAAGTGTTGGTCTAGTAGGCTTCTGGCTTTACTAGTAAATGGCTGAGTGGCCAGGCTAACTCACCATAGCCCTCCTTTTATTGGATGATAAATGTGTACAGCTCAGACAGGGGCTTGTGAGGCTCAGGGCTGACCAAAACTTGTCTGTCTCTCTAGCCGTGGACAAAATAATATTTATACTTTTCATACTGGTAGTGAAAGGATTAATGAGGTAAATCCCATATGACATTTTTGAGCATGTGAAGCACAATAAAAATGCAAAGCATGAACATGATTTTATTCCTTCTGTGTTCATTTTTGCACTGAAGGGCAGATATAGAGCCTTGTGTTGTTAAATTAAGGTATCCTGCACGATTTTGACCACAATTTAGCCAGGCAATAGCTGTACTCTGGAAATGTTTTTCCCGTTGATAGGTGTTGCTGCGAGCAGACATATTAAAACAAATCATTACTAAGTGATGGATGTTACTAGAAGAGATTCTAATGAATCCAAAAGAATATGAAAGAATCCCCCAAAGTGTAAGAAATGTTTTTTAGGAGGTGAATGCATGAAAGATTTAGTGTGGAGGTAGCTGGTGGAGATTTAATCATGGGGCTATTTCATTTCTTTTCTTGCACTTTGTGTTTCATCACATTTTCTCTGGAGAATATGAGCTGTGCCTAATTATGCCAGAAATGTAGTTGCTCCTAAATGGAAACTGGAAAGTACTTTCTTCAGGCAATTCTTAGTAGGAATTCTTGATTTTTTTATTTTTTTTTTTTTAATTTCCTCTAGGACATGTAAAGCACTTAATGATGCAGGGTCGCATCGTTTACTTACCACAGAGAAACCCGCTTTTGGGGCATGATGTTTATATGCAACATCTCATCCAGTCCCTAAGATGTGCATTTCCCATGGCACCTCAATTCCTGCTGTTTTTGTAGGCTTGCTTAGGGGCTGAGAACATGGAGACTGATGTCTTATCCCTCTGTACTCCACCCCAGCCACACATGACCTTTCCTTCTTTCCTGGAAACACAGTTATGGTTACTGGATGTTACTGTGAATAAATTTACAGCAAGACCATGCAAGCAGCTGTTTCTCACAAAAACTGAAATAGAAGTACTGCTAGCTCTTCATGGAGAGGACCACCTCCAGCAGACCTCTCATTCCTCTTGCTGAGTTGGTTGCATTCCATGCCTGTGGAGTGCTCCACAGCGCTGTGGCTGTGGACCTTCCTTATGGGTCCATGTGGGGCAGCTAAGGAAAACCAAACCCACCATTTTGGAAATGAAATAAGGCTTGGCCTAAAAGTCGTTTTGAGCAGAAAAGATCTTAAGCTGAGCTGTCCAGGAGCATTTGTGCATTACATGAGCCATGTATGGAAGTCTTTATCCTATACTCAGAGTTTTGCAGGCTTTTTTGGCTTGCTTTATTATTTTTTTTCAGAGTTTGACTTTTTTATTTTTTCAGAATTGACCGGGAATTTTTTTCAGAATTTGTGGATATCACCTGGGAATACTTCTTTGCCCTGCCTATAAAATGTAATTTCCTAGGCTTTGCTCTAGCTATCCTAATGTTAGTGTATTGCCTATCACAAAACCCATCCTCCAAAATGTCACTTACTTATCTCCATTTCTGAAAGAGAGACTCATCTCCTCTCCCCACGAGATGCCCATTATAACACTTAAAGGCATCAGCCCATGCTGGGTGAAGACAGAATAAGACAACACTTATTTTCTTCCTACAGCTGGGATTTTTCATGCTTGTGACAATTCTGTGTTCCCTGAATTCAGCCAGTGAGACTGATAATGGTGATGCCCAATGCTAACTGAAGTGCCGTGGGTGGAATGGGTCAGAGAGATTTACTCTCCTCCCACACACAAAGTGCAGAAGGAAAACAACATTGGCTAATCTGTTTTCCTACATGTGCAGAGCACAGTGAAGCAGAAATCAGAGACTTTACCCGTGTAAGGAAAACAAACCCCCTGAAGCACAGACACTGAATGATCCAGTTATTCAAAAAACATAACAGGAGCCTTTTTCTGTGCGTGTAGCTCCTGCTGATTGCCATGAGAACAGCCCCCCCTTAACTGCATGATCAGAAAGTCTTTTAACATAGTGACAGGAATAGGATCACTTTTTGAAGATTTCCCAATTAATTTCATCAAAATGCCTGTGATTCATCTGATAACTGCACTATCTTTAATATCTTTGTGTCAATCAAGTGGTCTCTATTGCTATGTTCCTTTTGTCAAATATAAAAAGATAATGCAAAACCTATGAGGATGAATAGTGTTAATGACATTTCTGACCAAAAAACTGCAGAAAATCACAGTTAAATCCTTCTAACAATGATATTCAGAGAGCTCATGAGCTGGAAAACACCAAAGAGTTAATAAATTATTGTAATATATTTAAAATAGCAAAATCATTGTTGTTGAGGGCTACAGGTTGACTGTAACAACAGAAAGCATTCACAGCAAATTCCTGAGCATGTGTTGTGTGCTATTGCTTGGCAAATAATCATTGTACTTACTTGTTTCCTAATATCTTCCAATCCCACAGTTAAACCAGTTGCTCATGACAATGCCCATAAAATATTTTCAAAATACTATTCTGGCTTCCTCAATGATACCAGCCTATTTCATCTACCTATAAGACTGTCTTGATCATTAGGGTTTAAAAGGTACAAAATGTTCTTTCGCTTTGACCATCTTTATTTTCTTGCCTTTGGTTCCTACAGCTGTACTGTCCAGTTTTACTCATCATGTTTATAGTTGTGGTTATTCAGGAAAGAGTGGGAGATGTGTGCAATTCAGCAAAACCTTTCTTCAAGCAATACTGGGCTTGGAGTTAGCACAGAAACAGAGTGTGCTGGACGTTTCCTTACGCTGCCTGTTGTAAAGAGTAGAGTGTGACTTCAGAGAAAAATTCAACCAACGTTTGCTGTAATGATTTTAAGAAATTGATTTTTGTTTGTCAGTTCAAAGCACTGAGCGGTCAGTCTGGATAAAACCTAAGGCAAGGAGGATATATCAGCTCCTCTGTTTTGAATTTGAGGGGTTTAATCTTCCATATTCCCATTGGTTTTTATGTTATTTCAGACAACTGAAATGTAGGGGTTTGAATTACTTTAGAGAAAGTATAGAATGCATGTATTTGTGCTGAAAAAACAGATCCCATAAGAACACTGTTGATGGGAAGTACCACACAGCAGGCCATGCCTCGTATTGACTCACCCCATGTGTTGCAGTTAAGCACATTGAGCTGACACATCTGAGTCCTCTCCTGGGGCACCGGGAGGGTGGAACTTCTGAGAGAGGGCAGGCCAAGGGCTGAGGGCAGCAGTCACCATTGCGGCAGCAGGCAGGCACCACCTCTGAGGCACAGCTCTACGTTTGTCCATGAGCTGTGGGCACGTAGAGCAGATAGCTGGGCACAGGTCTGAGGAGGTGCTTTCCTGGTGTGGCTGCCTGGTGAGAGCTGCCACGTTGTGCTGCCATGGCTGTCGGTGTGAGTGCTGCTTCAGACAAAGCAGCACAACCATCATGTGTTTGGGCTGGTCTGAACAGGCACTCATAGCTGCTCTGACTAACTCCAGTTTCCACAGAATCATTGAATTGTTCAGGTTGGAAAAGACTCTTAGATCCTCAAGTCCAACCATTTACCTTGCACGTCCCCATGTTCATTGCTACACTATGTCCATAAGTGCCACATCTACACATCTAAAAATACCTTCAGGAACAGTGACTGAAGCACTTCCCTGGGCAGCCTGTTCCAACACTTAACAACCCTTTCTGGGAAGAAATTTTAATTAACATTCAGTCTAAACCTGGTTGAGGCCATTTCCTCTTGTCCTGTTGCTTGCTGCTTGGGAGAAGATGCAGACCCCTACCTGGCTACAGCCCCCTCTCAGGGAGTTCTAGAGGGTAACGAGGCGTCCCTTGAGCCTCCTTTTCTCCAGGGTAAACAACCCCAGTTCCTGCAGCTGCCTCCCATAAGACTTGTGCTCCAGACCCTTCCCCAGCTTTGTTGCTCTTCTCTGGACCCGCTCCAGCATCTCAATGTCTTTCTTGTAGCGAGGGGCCCAAAACTGAACACGGCATTCAAGGTGTGGCCTCACCAGTGCTGAGTACAGGGGGATGATCACTGTCTTAGTCCTGCCATGTTCAGTCATGCTGTAATTTTTTTGCTCTGTAAGGCACTCGTGGGAGCCAGAATTTGTTTAAAGTGTTTCAACTGAGCAAGATTTTCTGAAGTTGTTTGCATCTTAAGGTGCTGTGCAAGTGGAATCCAAATGTCATGGCTGAAAGACCTTTGTGTTTACATTGTCTGTCCGGGTTTCTTGCATTTTCAAGGTTTCACACTTCCTTCCCAAAGTTATTTTTCTCCATTGGCGGTTTGGCTGCTAGACCCCACCATGTCTTTGATGGTTTCCTGTTTTCCCTGACCCACATATCAGATTATTCCATGTACAATGTCGTAGAGTAAAAGTATATTCTTGTAATGTATTTCATTGCATATCCTGAATTTTCTTTTCTCTAAGTGCCTTTTTGAAGATGATGGCAAAATAAACCAACTTCCACAGTTGTTCTCACAGAAGAATCCATTCTTGTCTCTAACTTTGTTAGGTGAGCATTGCTTGTGCCCAAAGGTCTGAGTGATTAGCAGTAACATGACTGGTATTTTAATTCAAGAGTACATCTGGTTATGGTCTCTGTGCACAGATTTTTCTGCCTTATGTCATTAATAACCAGTAATAGTGTTTAATAAGGTTACGTTTATGTGTACACTATACTGAGAATGGCATTTAAAAAACAGGCTATGCCTTGTCTTAAAGGTCAAAATTATAAGCAGATTACCTTCTGCATATTGAGAAATGGGAAAAAATTAATGTATGAGATGGATAGCAAAAGCATGTGTTTGAATAATTATTGGAGGCAGTATTAATGAAAGCTGTGACTCTGTGAGGGACTACCCAGTATATGAATGGTAACGTGATCTACATGCAGTTGACCTGTGAGAAGATGTAGATGGTGTATGACTTTATTACAGGCTTTCCAATCCTAGCATGAATACCTCAGTGTAAACTCCAGCCAGCCCATTCTGATGTGCTGCACCCACAGGCCAATACCAAAGCCGTGTTCCAGCAGCAAACCCAGCCCGTGGCACCTTGGTGCTTCCTCATAGGAACCCCACTGAATTTTCAGCTCCACGCTTCCAGCTCACCACAGTGCAGCTTAAGAGGTGCAGTGCCATTGCTGCACTGCTCTGAAGGAGGTCTCTGACTACCTCGTTTCTCCTCTTGCGCCAAAATGTCAGGGGTATTCTGAGCCACACCTGTGGGTCCCAGACAGTCGAGCTGCAGTTGGAGACCAGCCCCTAGACTGTGCTTGGGGGGCTGCTGGGATGCCCTGACTTTGCTTAGCCCAGCTCTTGGCTGCTGTTATGCTCCAGATTCTTGCTGCTGGGCTTTGTTTCATTCTCCTGCTTTTTGGCTCTGTGTGCTGCTTCTGCCTCTGAACACCTTAGCTCTGACCTGCTTCTCTGTTCTCAACTACTTCACCTGACCTTGCTTGATCCCTGACTGCATTCTTCACTACCTCCTCTGGCCATCCCATGCTCCCGACCTGACTCTTGGGATATGAGTTTTTCAGATGGGAGACTTGGAAAATGGAAGGACTTGCTCCTTTAGAGCCGTTCTCTTCTCTACCTCATCATGACCCATGATTTATTTTGAATGTAAATAATTCACAAAGTTAAAAGTAGCAAACAAGAAAAATTTAGATAGCCACTGCAACTAAAATGAGTGATTTCTCTAAAGTACATCAGAGAAAAACGGGACTGTATATATCTTGCTTTCTCAAGGAAGACAGGGACTCACAAAAATACAGATATTCACAAGGCACATCTTTCTTTGCTCTACAGAGATGGGTATTTGCTTTAACACCAGTGTGATTTATGATGTAATCACAGTCTAATGATGCCATCAAAGACTGGCCTGTGCAATGAGCAAAAGTGACTCATTGGCAGGTTAAAAAGCAGAAAAGGAATGAAGATGTGCATTCGCCACGTTCACCAGTTGTCCTATTAATGCACAGTGGCATAAAGCACCGTGAACACCTCAGTGTATGCAGGCTCAACAGACTTACCCAAACCCGTTTTATTACCTCTGAATGTGTGTGCTTTAGCCTGCATATGAAATCCCTGTGCTGGCTTTTCTCCCCAGGAGCAGAGCTATGTCATGCTCTGCTGGTTGCTTCCCTCTCCATGCAGTTCAGCTGCCCACGGCAGCACCCACACGTCTGGGTGCCATCCACCCCACAGCCCCATATCCATGATTATCCTGTTTCCAAGACAGCAAGAACAGTTATGCTGTGTCCAGAAAGTATTACCTGTTTGTCTGTAAAGACCTGTTTTTAACTGTTTGTAGTGAATTAGGAAAGGTGTTGTGTATTACAGTGCTATTAGACTGGTAGGAAAGATGCTAAAAAATGCCATAAATCACTTGTTATGTAGTCCCTCAGCCTCTAGAACAACTGCCACCAAACATTTATTTCTTTAATTAAATGTCCTTTCCTCTCTGGCTGACTCTTTGTAACACAGGAAGAACTGAATCCCCTGTATGATCAATAAATAACAAGGAATAATTCCCTTGTAACCGCTCTGCTTCTAATGCTGCAACCCCAGTGGTTTCAGCACAGTTTCTGCTGATTTGTACTGGAGAAGTTGAGGTCAGGACCTTTTTGTTCTTTAGCAAGTAAGAGAAAGCTCTTGCAAATGTAAAACGAAGTACTCCTGGCTGTCCCTAGCAATTGGTAAAATGCCAGGGCACAAACTGGCCTGGCATCCTGGGGCTGGCCATGAAATCTGGAGGGGCGGAGGCTGGTGGGGCTCCTGCAGCCAGCTATCCATTATCCGCCCACCGCAGCAGCTGGCTGACCAGGACACCTTCATCTACAGGCTGGAGAAGGACTGGTGGCAGTATGAAATTACTCCTGGGTGCAGGCAAACCAAGTGACTCCCCACGGCTGAGCTATAAATTAGTCTCTGCAGCCCGCCAGCATAACCTGCCTGCCAATAGCTTATAAATAAGTCAGCTGCAGAGCAGGGTTAATATTTACCTACATGTCTCAGGCAGGTGGCATTCTGAAGATGAAAAGTGTTACAGAAATGCTAGAGTAAGTTATCATTAAGCCTCTGCACTGGCATATTTACTCGCCTCTAATAGCTTACAGGGTTGCAGAAATACAATTAAAACAGAAGAAATCTATAGCTTCTTTCCTCCCGATAACACCTCATCTTCTCATGTATTGATTTAACGCCTGTGCTGGTGGTGTAACGTGTGTTTACTTTGTTTTACAAGTACCACTGTGCTGACCTGATTTCTGTGTACTGCTTATGGCTTTTTCTTTGCTCCTTTGGGTGGTATTTATTTATTTATTGTTTCTGATGAAATGTATGGAAGCTTACCAGAGAAAGGCAGGGTGGCTTATCCAGCGCACAGGTGCATATCTGGAACAGAACTCAATATCGTTGAAGGGAAGTTATTGTTTTGAGAGTCATTTAAGTTATTATTTTCTGACATCTTAAGCTGTAATTCTTCTTTGATTACATAGAACCTGGTCATCAGACACTAATTCTCCATGTCTCAAAAACCACAATGCCGCACAGACATCTGTGCTGTGCCTTCAGCTTAGAGTGCAAGAGAAAACCTGCCCTTCACCAAGGTAACATTCCCTCTTCCTTTCTTCCCCTTGGTCCTTCCGAAAGGATTTGTAGGAAGAATGACCCAGGGCAAATTCCCAGCACAGGACAAGACGAAACAGGGGCATTTTTATTCCTCATAAACCTGTGGTTTTTCTAACATGGTCATTGGCATTCACAGGGATGTACTACAATGGTTAAGTATGATCCTGGTCACAGCACGAATAGGATGCAGCAGTTCAGCCTGCTCCAGGGTTTGCTCTTTGCCTTAGCAAATAAGGATAAAGGGAGGTTAGCAGCCCCAGGCACCCCATCCCACATACGTGGTTCATTTGCAAACTTTAGTGTTTATGGCTGTGAGAGCAGAAGCCAGTTTAGAAATGCTGGATGCAAGAAACAGGTTGCTTTGCTATGGATGAAAAGCACGAGGTGTTGTGAAAGCACTATTTTAGATGTCTATTTTAGGATGAGATGATCAGAGCTTTGTAAAGTGACTCTTTCTTTCCACAGTTACAGATGAAACCTAGATGGAATATTTACATGGTAGGTGTCTATACTTGCTTAGATGAATCCCACCCTTAAAGCCAAATCTTAATGTCACCAGATGTAATTTAAACCCATTATTCCTTGTCCTTCTAACCACACCCTTTCCCCAACCAAACAATCCGTTTCTCTGACACTCTTCAGTGTTCTCTTTGGCTAAAAACCTACATCCTTCCGTTTCTCCTTGCAGGTCTTATTTTCTAGACTTTCAAATTCATGTCATCTGGGATCTCCTGTGCAGGCTGGTCTTCCTAAGCCAGTCCATCCTGGGGTGTAACACGCTCTGTAGGCTTTCTGCAGAGCTGTGCTTAACCTGGTATGATTCTGCCACTGTACCTACCTCACAGCCACTGCTGCTTTTGGAACACCCAAGCAAATCCCTTAACCCTGACTGCTGCAGGGGTGTCCCCCCCCCTACCTCCCCTCCATCTTATTTAATATAATTATATGAAGAATGGAATAGGAATAGGGTATAACAGGAATTATATCCTGTGAAGAATAAGTTGCCTCCCATAAGCTCTGGATGGAATTCAGAAGCACGTTCCATGGAGATATGTCTTTTGGAAATGAGAGGAGGTTCATCATCAGACACATATACATGCAGAATATTCTGTGTTCTCAGCATGTAAATTTTGTTAGATGAACCCCATCTCGAAAGTCCAGATCATATTCTCTTTTGTTCCAAAACAGCCTACAGCAAGGCACTAGAAGAAAATGATGGATTTGGCAGGTCCATTTTCATGCCATACTCAGTTCTAGCATTTCCTGAAGGGTCTTCAACTAATAGTATCTTAATTTTATACTGACTACTTAAAAGGGAAGGAGCTGGGAACAGTGGATGTCCTATTTTTGTGAAGTCCCACAAACATCTGTTTACTGGACTGGGCGTTTTCAGAGACCTATTGTTTGACCCATGAAGACACTGAGAAGTAATTTCTTCCTCTAAAACTTCACTGGTAGAGGCAGAAGCCTTGCTTGAACCTTGGAAACAGCACATGTACTACCTTTGTTAAACTAGTTTCCATGGTAACAATTTCATGTCACTGAACATCATTAAAGACAGTAAGAAATATAAACTATTCCGTTTGCTTGTGTTTAGAGTTCTATTGACCTCCCTTTCTGAATAACTCCTCTCTGGAAGAAAAAACTCAGGGCAAAACAACGGATGCTGGAGGTGTAGTTGCTTTGCTGTCGCATTATTATCAAGCCTTTCCTTTGATTTTTCAGCTTGGGATTTCAGAATAAACTCTGTAAATATGAGTAGGCATGGAAACGGGGCACAGATATTTCTGTCTCTAACACAAAAATAAAGCAACTAAAGATGACTGCAGTTAAATGGCTTGTCCAGAGGGGACTAAAGGCAAAACATGAGGAGGCTGAGCAAGAAATTATGTACTATGATGACTTGACTCCCCCATTTAGCCTCCTTGCCAGAACATGATGGTTCCACTTCACGTTGAAGCTGGATAAACCGCTGTCAGGCTCCTTCGCCACCTGCCCCTCTGGCACAACCTTAAAAATTAAAACCCTGGCAAATCTTGATATATGTGAGCAGCTTGACCCTTCTTACAAAAAGCTTTAGCAATAAAATGGACTGAGATGCACTAGTAGGAAAATTCATCCGTTGTCTGTCATTTTCCCTGCGCACTGGGGTTTTTTTTAGCTTACATAATTAACATTTGTTTTCTTACCCAATGATTTTTTGTGTACTACACTCTTCTCTCACGGGCAGCATTTGTCACTCCTTCTGCTAGGGCAGGATTGCAGCCCCGGCAATGGAAACAAACCATGTCTTGGCTCTGGCTCTAAAATCACACTGGTTTCTACCTAAAGCTTTTCCAGCAGTCTGAAGGTCTCCTGGGACACATTACCTGCAGGGACTTGCACAGCACTGGGGAAAGACCCTTGAAAACTACTGCTGAGAAAAGCAGTCAGTAAGAAGGATTTGTGAATGCCTTCTCTACATGATAGCCATAGCAAGCTGAGAAAGGTCTTTCAAAGTGGGAGGACAATAGGGGAAAAAAATGTCAGTGCATTTTTTTGTCAGAACCAAGCCCACAGATTCAAATATTTCACGTTTTCACATTTGCAGATTTGATATTTGCAGGTATAATGCTGGCAGCCCATGTTACTCCAATATGTTAGACTGGGGTGTGAACTATATCCAGAAGGTGCAGAGCGTAGATTTCAGAAGACAAGTGATTCACCAGCTGAGATATCCGTTTAGGATGCTGCCATCCTATGGCAAATAGCTAATTGGCTGCTATCACCAGCAGGATGCCTGAACAGAAATCAAAGGAAGGATACGTGTTTCATTCCTGCCTGGTGGAAAGATGTTTGAGGGGACATGAAATAATGCACTGTGTTACTACAGGACGATAATTCAATGAAGAACTATCCCTTTTGGACTGACCCTAAAATCAAGCATTGTTTTCCATAGCAAAAGAAAGGGCTGAGAAACTGTTTCAGGTTAAATTTAAAAAAATTATAAATCTTTCAGAGAGGCCTTCAGCAGATTCTGCTGCAGTCTGAGCAGCAGAATGTGGACCACAGCTGCAGGGGAGCAAGAGGAAAAGTGACATTCCTGTTTCTTTAAAAAATTCCAAAATTATTCATATTCAGGTGCAGTATCACAATTTTTGTTCTGGCCACTGAAGACTGAAAGCATCATGATAATTCTTCCCCCTTCCCAGAGAAGCCTAGCATTTTGGGGCATGCACCTAGAGGTGGGAGGACAAAGTTGCTCTTCCTGATCTCTGAGCTGAATGCTGTGTTTGCAAAATTCACTTCCTTGAATATACATGAAAATATTTGACATTACACAAAGCCAGCAACTCCCTAACCTGGTGGTGACAGGCTAGGCGGATGACGGGCGGGTGGGTTCCTAGCACTCACAGAGCACTAAGGTGTGGATTTTCCCACAGCACTGCCAAATGTCATGAAGGATTTAACATTACCAAGTGTTTTCCTCTGTTTCCTTTAGCTTTACAATGCCACAGCAGAATGAAACACCAAAATCTCCAAGTAAAATGATCTGACATTTTCAAAATATTTTTTCTGCCTGAATTATTCAAAACATTGAACATGAAACTTCAATAAGCATAGAGGCTCCTAAACTGTCTCTCACTGACAAAAAAATATTTGCTACAATAATCAATTTAGGTACCCACTGGGATTGAATGAGGCATGAAAAGTTCCTTACATTACTATTCTGATTCGTAGTTTTTCAGGCAAAAAACCCTAAAAATAATTTATCATTGCAACTTAAGTTTTTTTTAAATAACATTTTGCCTGCTGGAATGAAAGGAAATCCAGAGAATTTGAAATAAGGGAAACCTCAACCCCACTTCCAGCTTTTTTATCTGAGCCCTGAGTATTTTCCCAATCCCAGGGCAAGCAGTTCCCCAGGTTATTGAACTGTTTTGGCCCTGGCTGTGTCTACCTGATGGAGCTGAGCAGAGCTGCTTCCAGCAGGGATCTGGGGATCCTGGCTTTGAGACAGGCTCCTTTACAAGCTGCAATGTTGCTTGCCCAGAAAATGTTCGGCTGAGCTGACAGAAACCCAGGATGAAATAACATGCACAAAACTTTGGATTTCAATTATCAAAACGCTTTTCATCTGACTTTTTTCCCAATGACCTTTTAAAATGAATTCAGCCTTCTTGGCACATTTATTATCAGTGAGAAAAACAGCCTTTACCTTTGAGCCTACACATGATATTTTCCTTCCCTTTTTTCGCTTTCTCTGCTTCACTCTCTCTTTTAAACCTTAGCAACCCTTCTATCTTTTTCCTCCTCTTGCAGAAAACCCCAAATCTGAGCAAAAATATGCCTCGTTCTGTTGGTACAACTTGGGACCTTACCATTTACATGGGCATGAACTATGGTGTCATCTGACACTGGCACTCATTTCAGATGAAAAAGTGATGCAAAGGAGGAGGGGGTGGGCATTGCTATTTCAAATGATGTGCATTACATCAGATGCCTTTTCTTTCTTTTTAAAAACTCAGCGTCGTTTCTTTGTCCTAAAAAAATTTTGTCCAAACCTCCTTTCTGCTTCGAGGAAATTAAAAGCTGCGACTAAGGCTTGTCTCTATCAACAGCTCAAATCATTCTTTAATGAAGAGAGCCAGAATCTTGCCTCTTTGTTTTCACACAGGCTTCAGTTCAAAGGAACTTGCTTGAGGATAGCATTTAATTGACCTCAGTGATGGAGCACTTGCAGGATGCCTCTTGCCTAGCAACAACCGCCAGGTAGGAAAGCTTTAATAACTGCTGGGATTTAGACACCAGGGAATGCTGTTGCACAGCTGTGATGGTTTCTGAGCAGCCCAAAAGCGAGCCCGGCTGGCTCCCCTAAAACAGCCTCAGACCACGGAGGCTGGCTCACGGGTTCTGAGCCGAGCATCAGGGGGTTGCACCTGCATCTACAGGCATGCCAACCCCTGCTCCGTCCTGCAAGCTGCAAGGGTGCACACAAGCACACAGCAGTTCTCCTTCACCTGTGAGCCACTGCTGGGGCTCCCAAGCTCTCTGAGCCATGGGGGTCAGGCGTGGTGGCTTTCAGCTTTGCACGTACAGCTTGGAGGTGAGGCTGGCCACTCCACGCAAATGGCTTGCAGAGAATTATGTGGGAGCTTGTAATTTCAGGTGGTAACTGAAATTTGTGTATAATTTTGGGTGGTTTACCTTTTTTTGTAAATAAACAACTGTTACCTGGCCAGGGTTCATTTTATGCAATAAAGTATGTTAAGCGACAGACCAACCAAAGGAAAAAAAACCACAGAAGAAAGCACTCAAGTTTAACCAAATCATTTTAACAAATAAGTTTTTTCTGCATCTTCAGTTCCCAGAAAAAGAAAAAGTTTCCAAAGCTAACAGACAGGGTCTTCCTCCTACTGAGCACATGTTGGGGTTCAAGTCCTTTGTCTTTTAAATATAGGACACTTTGGGAAATGAAGCTGACAAAGAGAATCTAAGAGAACAATCAATATTTCCATTATCTTCATTCCAGGCACTTTTTTTTTTTTTTTTTTTTTTTTTTTTTTTTGTGGGTGGGGGGAATATGCAAAGAATTGCACTGAAAAATGTCTTTGAGTGCTAATAATGAAACATTTCCTACATTTGTCTTACTGCCTTCAGAAGTGCCCTTCTGCTCATATTCAATGGTCTTTTTTTACTCATTTTTTGACTGCTTGAGAATGTTATATATTTTATATATATTTGTGTGCTTGTGTTTGTATGTATATACAGTTCATACACCATTCTGATGGCCTTTGAAGTCTCATCCCCTTCCCACCCTTTCTTTCTCCAGATCCATTGCTTTTCTTGGCATAAATCCTCAAACCAGCCATGACACCTAACATCAGAATTAGAGACAAGAAAAAAAAATGGATAGTTACTGTAGTGCTCCTGGTCCTCCTCTCTTTTCTTCCTTCTCCTGTGCATCAGCATCCACAACCACATATGGGATGCCACATGAGAGGTGAATACAGCCAAGCTTTGCCAGCTGCTGCTGAGAGAGAGAAGGGCAGGCAGATCTACAGCCACAAGGGTTGAAATGATCTCTTGGGATGGGCTAAATAGGGTAAAAGTGGATTGTTTGGACAAAGAGAAATAAAACCAGCGAGTTCCCCCCCAAGTGCTGAAGTATCACATTTGGACCACATCATAGCTGGTGGTCTGCAGTTGTTTGGCTTTGATGCTTTGATGTTGGAAAGTTGTGATGCTTTGATGTTGGAAACAAAGGGACAAAGCAGAGACAGCTGTTCACATCTCACCCTCCAGAGTGCAGGAGAAGTTTCACACCTTATGCTTTTCTTTCCGGTGCTTCTGTCCAAGAATGTATCTCTGTGGGTATTTGCATCCTGACGTGATTGAGCTCAGGGTACGCTGTGAGAGTCAGCTACAAGACGGAAGATGGAGAGCTGAAATCAGCATGGAGATGAGTCCAGCACAGAAGCTCCATCCTACAAGGAGCTGTAGCTTGTGCAGGTCCAACACTGGCTGTATTATTTCAGTCTGGCTCAGAGCACTGCCAGGACAAGCTGAAAATAACCCGTGTCATCTCATCACTATTTTTTTAGTTTAAGCCTCTTATAGAACCATGCTTTTCAGACATGGCTGGGCATCATCTGGAGTAGCTGGCCATGAGATTGCACAGGAAATTATATTTTCTTGAAAGTGTGCTCCTTTTGGTTTCATTCTGATGCAAAACCGAGGAGTAGACTTTGTTCTCTGTTAAATTGAGAGGGTGTTTGAAGAAACATTGTGGACTCCAGTTGAGTTGGTCCCCATTTATAACATCTGAGAGTTAAATCTGGCCTGCTGTTGTGCCAGTAAGTCTCACGGGATCTTATGTATGCTCTTTTGAAAACCTATTTTTTAAGAAAAAAAAAGGCAGTTCCCTTAATTTGAAGCTCATAATGTTTGCAGTAATCCAGCTGTACAAAACCCAATGCCCACCCAAGTAAAAGTCCATAAGGCAGCAAACAAGATTTTTTTTCCTGGTGCCTTGCTGCTCTGCAAGACAGACCAGCCCTATTTTCTTCAGGAGAAAGCACAGAAGCTCCAGTGCATGTAGACCTTGAGCATTGCTTTGCTTCTTTCCCATCTGTCAGATGGGATTATTGTTCTGCACAGGCACTACAGGGATGGGGATCAGGCAAGAGCCTGTAGTAAGATGAAGCCTTTCTGAGCTTGCAGCTCCTGACATTTGTGCTGGTAGCAAAAAAGTCCACTGGTGTACCTGACTTTATGATGAGGAAACTGCACTGAGACCTGAAACAAACCGAGACCACTGGCTTCGTTGCCTTAATGAAAGCAGCTGAACAGAGAATTATTTCCAAGAGTTTTGATCTGTGAATAGGAATCCTGGTTCTCTGGGGGGTTAGGGTTATCATTTCCCATTAGTGTTCATGCTGCTCCTCAATATTACCTTCCCTTGTCTTATGCTTGTCTCCTTTCTTCCCCTTCCCCTCCAATTCCCTATTTCTATTTCACTGTTCCTGCTTTTATTTTCTTCCCTCCCTCAGTTCTCAGAATTTTTTCAGAGCCAGACTAACTGTTAAATCACAGCCTTCTCTCACAAACTGCGACTCCTCATCTGTGCTTGTATTTTAACCCAAAATGTACTTTTTCCATCCCACCTCCCAGTGGCTGTAATTAGCAGAATGCCTGAGCACGCTGAGAAGCACATTTCTGTTGCGTAAGGAAGGGAGATTAAGAAAAATCCATAGCCCTGAGTCTCCCAGGAGTACTGGGAGTTGGTACCACTCCTTTTGCCCAGTTTTGCAGGTACCAAAAACTGCAAAACTTTGCTGTTTTCTAATCCAGCAGCTGGGTTTACACTGATGTGACAGTGTTTATACTCACACTGTAATCAACATCCACCTCCTGGCTATATTTTAAATTGGATTAGGGTGTGAGTTTCCTTCTCATTTTACAATCAACATGAGCAAATGCTTTGTTTATCAAAGCAATCTGAGTGATGCATAATGGAAAGCATTAGAACTATCTGGAACAATCATAACCCTGGAGTAGGTGCGTTACAATAACGGGAAATCTATTCTGCTAAAAGCTTCCTTCAGGATTATTATCTTGAGACCTGCTAACCCTGCAATTGTTCCCACAGCCCTGGTGCCTTCTTCAAAAACAAAATAAAGACCATAACTCCCTGCTTCTGAGTATGAACAGCCCAGCTTGCTGGTGCTCAGATGGATGTAGCTCCCCATGTGGATGCAATGCTTCCCTCCTCAGATAATGAGAAAATGTAGACTGAGTGCTTTGAACGGAGGTTTCCCTCCTAGTGCAAATACTTCATGTTTAAAGATCTTGAGGGAAAGGATGCCTCTCTGTCTGATAGCCTCCTTGACTTTCTCTTTACCAAACAGGAGAGATTTATAAATAAGCCAAATGTATATTTCCATTTCCAAAGAGTGAGTGCCTGATGTATTTATATATAAATCAATGGCATCCATTTGTATAAAGTTGGATATTTACAGTGATATTTTTATAAAATTGTTTTTAAAAGGTTGCTTGCTTTCTTCTCAAGGCTATTTACTCATTGATATATGGACAAGAAATATCTCTGGTATTTTGTGTGACTTTTTTCTGAGCTCAACAAATGATTCCCCTATAATGACTTTTATAATGTTTATAATATTTCATTCATCTGACTAATCTTGATATTTATAAAATAATTCATGCAAATACACTGAACCTTCTTCACAAACTTATTGCTGTGGATGTTGTCATATGCAAGGTAAAGCAGCCTAGGAGGGGACAGGGCTTAGTAGAAGCAGGGGAGGGACTGAGCCTTGGCTCTGTCTCCAGCTGGTTGGAGACTCTCCCGTGGGCTCAGCCCCTCTGGGTTACTGAGGAGGTCACTTCTGGTCTGTCTTGGCTACAAGTGGACTGTTACATTATTATCACAGAAACCTCCTTTAGTTCACCTACTTATAGCAGCATTAGGAGCTCTCAGCAGAGCTCTGCCACTCACAGATGCAAAAATAATGATGAGCCAAAGTGCAAAAAAAATTGGACAAATAGCAGCAGGACACTCAGACTTGCAAAAGAGATGATGCCTTGCAAGACTGTCCTGATCTCCTATTGTTGATCCCAGGGGGGACCTCAGTTAAATTGGATACCCTTGGAAAGGCAGTGCATGGTGAACAGCAGTTGGAGGAGGTGGAATCGGAGCGGAAATGCTTTATCGAGCGGATATTTGAGTGTGCTAGCAACTGAAGGGAAAACAAAGGCAGGGCAGGTGAGTAATATCTGTGGAAAAGCAAAAATCTGCAGAGAGTGAAAGATAGGAAGGAAGCCAGGAGAGAGCTCTGTGCCAATGGGGAAGGAGAAACTGGAGTCCATGAAAGAGCTCAGCACCCTGCGGCCATTGCTTCAAACCCTGGCTTGAACACAAAGTGCCTGCCCCTGAGCTGGGATGGATTTGGACCGCGGATTGCACTAACCATGGCAACTCACCAGCTGGAGCTGTAAGCATCACTCCTTTCATGTCTGCCTGCACCTCCTGGTGCACTGCTCCTCTGGTAGAGCCTATTCCAGGCTGTCCTCAAGCCTACTAATACAGGTCAAAGGAATTAAAACGATTTTGTAGCTGGCCTGGCTCTCAGACAGCAACAAAGCCTCCCACCACTTCAGTAACACCCACGGTTCACTAAGGCGGGTATATGGCATTTCTGTGGGAATCATTCTGCAGAGATACTTCTCTGGAAAAGAAGTCTTCAGTGTGCAGAGGAAGGACTTTCCCCAACCACAGTGCTTGTAGATTTCACACCAAAATAGTTTTTTTGGTGGTGTAATTTGGGGGTTGTATGATGTGATATCATATTTGTTGTACTATTATTGTATTGTTGTATTATATTTGGGTTAAAAATATTTTTCTTCAGTAATATCAAACATCCCACTGATTTAAAAACCCACTTCAAATTCTCACAAAAAACAAGGGCTGATGGCAATAATTTTGCTTCATCTTTTAGGAAATCCTGATCCTTAGGTTTCAAGTCACTGCAGTGACATTCATTCCCAGGAGCTTTGGGCCACGATGATAAGGAATTTTATTGAGGACCGATAGAACATGAGAAAGCAACTGTCTCTTGAAGACAGCAGAGACCCTGGGAAGGCAGGAGTGATTCTCCCTCTGATAATGCTGCTGCTAAAGAAATGATGATTTTTCTGAGCAAAGTAACCATCTGCTGAAAGGAGCCAGGATCCATATGCCACTGAAGTCAAAGAAAAGCTCGCACTAAAGCAGGCCATTGCGACGCAGTACCAGGAAAGTAATTTTTATTTCTCATCACTGCTGTGAACTGGATAAAGAAGCTCTTAAATGTCTATCAGAAGCATAAAAGAAGGCTGTTTATCTGCTGGGAATGCGTTAGAGAAAGGAAGATGTCAGAACCCAGAGAGAATAATGTCTTTTATATAGCAGTCTAATGCAGAGGTCTGAATGCACCAGTTGCACTTGAAGGACTGGAAAAAGATGTACAAATAATGAAGTCCCAAGTCACAAGTTAATACCCATTTGAATTTTAAATACAATTGGTGTAGATGTGCTGCCACAACTTTTGTGCTCATTTGCTTGCAAATATGGGGAAATCATGGTTTCCAAGTTCAAATAAACTCAGAAGAGAATTTTCAAAGTTCGTATACACAGCTGTTCAAATACACAAGCATTGCATTCATATTTATGAATGTCTATACTGGAAGTGACTGAAGATGTATTCAACCAGCAAATAAAAATGACATAATTTGATTTATTTGACCAGCCACAAGAAAACAATGTGCATATTAATGAGCGTGAATAATTACTCAAAATTAACATTCAATCTACAGAGCAGTAGGATCATTAAGCTGTAGCAAATAAACTTTAATAAGGAATAAATGCAAAAGAAATTTGTGATCCTCTGGCAGTTATTAAATAAATGGGAGCAAAGACTGCATTAATTGTATAAATTATTCAGTTTTAATTATTTGTTCGACTGTGGTAAGTATTGATAATAACTTTATGTCTCAGGGAGGGAAGAATGATGACAAAGAAACTTTGCTTAGTCTTCTTAACAATGGTAAAGTAAACAAAATTGGCGAATGAACTGAAAAATCTGAGGGCGTTTTTAAGCACATTGGGGACATCTTTTTGCTCATTGTTTGGGTTTTTTTCTGTCTACCCTTGCGCACAGCACTGGTGACCCTTTTTAACAGACATGCTTTTTGAAGACTAGTTAAAATGTTGGTTGGAAGAAGAATTACACAAAATAAAGCCAGCCTTGATCCATGTAAAGGTTAGATGACAAATGCCTAATACACTCTCTGGAGAAGGTGCATGTGCATGGGGCTACAAGTGAAGATTGCAGCAGCTTGATGAGCTGGTTTGATTCTCAGCAATGTGATAGCAGAAACATTGTGTGCTTTGGGGATCCACGAGCATGCGGTAAAAATAAGATTCTTCTACTTCTCAGCATGTAACCTGCAGCTTTAGATAGGTACCAATACACAGTGGTGATCCCCAAGCTCCTGAGACCTCTTTCCTGAAGCAGGTGTTGAATGCAGAGGGCAGCAGGGACGGCTATCTTGGAAGTGCCAGCACATCATCCTCCGGGTATTTTCCCACGAGAACAGGCAAAGCTTCAAGACTTCCATGCCAGGTACTTTTCTGCTGGAATAGTACTATCATGCTGCAGATTTCCTCCTGGGGTTGTCTCTGGTTCAATGAAATTTTCATATAAGACAAACTTTTACCGAAAAATCTCGGTTCTGCTGCTTTAACCTGAGAAAGCATTACCTTGACTTACCTAGACTTACCTTGACTTACAACAGCACTGCCCTGTCTCCTACCTTGTCTTCTGTCTCATGTCACTTCTAGGGCATATTGCCTTCTTGTTCCCTTTCTCACATCTCCTTGAGAGCTTGTTGCCTTAAGCTCCTTGGCTCAGCAAACTGGGACACCTGAAAACTACATGGCATCAGCAACAGAAAGTGAAGAGCTTTCAGACTGCCAGAAATTTCAGAAAACCCTAGCCAGACAAACCACCCCATTTTATTTCTAGTTTGTGCTCCAAAGCATATGAACAGCAGAGTGTTTTTAAGAAATAAATGCTTTCCATATTTTTTTACCGGTAATAAAATTATGAGTTTATTGAATCAGTTAAATCAATTTGGCTAGAAAGTACTCAAGGATTCAGGGTGAATTAAATAGCATGAAAAATTTCAGCACCAGGAATATGATAGGTTTACAAACAATCAAAAACCATTTTAGACAGACAAGCGTTAGACAATCTTAACCAGAAAGTGCCATTCCCAATCTACAATGGATGAAAATTACATATTCCATTAAATGCTATGTATGATATGTACCTCCCATGGTACAGAGCTGTTTTCTTAAATGATGATGATGACGATGATGATGATGACGATGATGATGATGATGATTTTCTTTCTGTGCCGTTATATTTTCATATATTCACTGGGGTCTTTTATTAAAGAAACACAATTCTTTTGTGCAAGGAGTTGTGTTGGACCTTGGCAGATCCAGCATTAGCTCATGCTACCTGTATAAGGTGTCTGCAAAGGAACATATGTCCCAGTTAACTGCTGGGCACTTAGAAGTTTTTTCTATGTGTAGCTGTTGTCTATTGAGAAATGAGAAACTGGCTTTCCATTTCACATAGTTTCTCTCTGAAATGAACTAACCATCACTTTATCCAAGTTATTGCTTCTGCTGAAATAACCCGAGGGCCAGTCAGCCTCCACACAGTGAATGTGGCATTCAGCAAAGCAATCCATTTCAATCTCCCCCACAGTCTCCGTTCTCTTCCAAGGAGCCTGCTGGCCTCGCCTGTGTCCTGGGGACAGTGTGTAAGGAATCGCGGCGGGACCGGGATGTGCCGCTGGCGGCATGAAGGATGCTCTAAGCTGTGCCATCTTGTGTAGCTCCAAAAAAAGCCATCTGACAGTGCGAAGATATTCGAGAATATTCCAGGAGGCAATTAGCATCCATGTACCAAGTGCCCCAGACTGGCTAAGCTTTAGGAAGTTTCCTTAGGATTTTCAGCTTAGTTTGCATCCCAGCTCTAAATCCAATAAGTTATTCTACTTTTGCAGTGTGCTGGATATTGCCCAGGATACGGGCAAGGCCAGCAGGCCTCTTGGGAGGAGGGGACAGCAAAGGTGAGTCGATTCCCTGTTTCTCCCTACAAACCTGCATCAAAGCCCTCTGTTCTGAGTGTATTACAGAATCAAATGTGCATAATTTGAAGTCAAAAAGATTAAGCACCTAAGCAGGGGACAGGTATAAATATCGTGCCAGGATCTGTCCCTGCCCTTTTCCACGAATGTGAATCCCCCAGATGTAAAAAGCTGACAGAGGGCTTGATGCTCCAGCAGGGGATAGATTCATGCAGATCTCTGCAGCAATGACATTTGTATCCAGCTGACTCTACCTGTGTAGAACAGCAGGAATATTCGACAGCACAAAGGAAGAGTCAAATGAAACCAAGCAAGGAAAATAGCAGCATTTAAAGCATACACGAAAGGCTTATGCTATGTCCTGTTGTGGAATTAAACGGAGACGTTCTACTTTTCTCAGAGTGTTCCTCTGAGATGGAAGACGTGAATTCGTGTTTTGCTAAATGTGGAGTGAGAGCCAACTGACTTTCACAATTAATTCGTGATACAGATGCAGTGTCCTAGAGAATATGCTGCCTCTCTCCTCCAGTTTTATACACAGTTCTGCTAGGAGGAAGAGATAGCCGGCTCAAATGAGTCTGTAGGGGCTCATTTGAGAGGACTTGGTGCTGTCTGCTGAGCTTGAGTGCACAGGCAGGGATCAGGAAAGAAAAAGATGTTGAGCTTTTTAAGGCAGAAGGATCTTACATTGCCTCTTGTCGCCAACATGTTCTCCTTGTCCAATAAATTGGGCATTTGTAAAGTAATTTTTCACCGAGTCTGTGCTTCTCCTAAGGATGATGAGTCTTTTTAGAGTAAAGTAGATGTATTTTGAAGTCCAGCTCTGAAATCCTAGGGAGATCTTTTTGCTGGAAACATTATTTGCTCTTGGAAAAATCAGCATATGTGCCAGGTAAATACATTCTGTTGTATTTTTATAATGACTATAGGCGATGTGTGGCAATTATCTTCTGAGAAATGCTGATTTTCAAGAATGTGCCTTTCACTTGAGTTTTGGTCTTTAATAGATGAGCTTTGGTATCTGTGAATGTATCACCTCTGTGGCAGAAGTACAACAGCATGCATTTTGAAGTTAGTACCCAAAAGAGCAGTGGAAATGCTGTAGACACAAAAATAGAGCTAGACGTCACTCCAGGCTTGTATGTTAACAAGTTCTACAGAAAGTTTCTGCTGGTTTTGGTGACAATTGGATCTAAGTGCAGACTTTGGTTAAAACAAAACTTTAGCACTTCACGTTAGCCTGTTGGGCAGAATCTCACTTTTTTTTTTTTTTTTTTTTTTGGATACGTTCTGTATAACTTAAAATAGCTTCAGCATATGCTCACTTCTTTCTCATTAAACATTTCTAGGAAAGTCTTAGCGGTTCTACATGTGGAATAAAAAGTTTAGCTTCAGTTTCCTGGATAACATGCAGCAATTGAACCTGTAACAGCACCACTAAATCTCATTTAAATCCACAATTGTCTTTAATCCCTGACGTAGTCCTTTTTTTACCATGTCCACCTGAGATGTCAAATATTTTGTAAGAATAGGACCAGGTATGAGTGACAACAGAAAATCTTGGGATACAAGCCCCCTGCTTGGGAGCTTTAAAAATTGATGATGGAAGGATTGTCAGTGCCAGGCACAATCAGTGTCTTTGTGAATTGGATCATTTCTGTACATAACACAACCCCTTTAAAGGCAGACTATCATGCAGTAGGCACTTGGTTCACTTTCATAACAAAGCCACAGACCTTTATGAAGGAATGGGAATGCCAAACCCTGTGCACAGCCCAAGGAAGACACGTCAATGCCTCAAGCTCGTTTCAGCTTTACCATGTTTTTATCAATATAGCTGCTAGTTCAGGCACATTACTGATAGTTCCCATATATAAAGGACCCATTTCATACGTGCCATGGGCAAGCGCTGATTTCCCCCTTGGAGTCCACGATGTGACTCAAGCTGTCTCTGCTAAGTACACATATAGGCACATGTGTCATTTCGTAGTGTAATTCTATTCTACAGGCTGTTTATCACACATACTATTTATAGCTTTCGTTATCAGAGCTCGAGCATCTGTGCCAGAGATGTCTGTACAAAGTGACAGAGATCCATACAGTATGCAGCAAATAACCAGAGCTGACATGATGAGGAATGTTCCTGCTGTTAAGCTGGTTTGTTAGGGTTTCACTTAGCAACAGATAAAGATGATGGAATACGAATTCTCCCTGACAAAATGTTGGGTTTCTTCCCAACACCTCAGAAATGCCTGAGCCTCAAGACTCTCTCTGCTGTCTCGTTTGCCTCTCTGAGTGATCTGTGATGAGCACTCCCTTCCTATGCAAGCAAGTTACTCCTTTCAGGCCACAGTGTCTCATGTGGGAAGGCGATTTTTTTTTTTTTTTTTTTTTTTTTCCCCTGAACCACCCCTGACCACCGTTTGGGAGCAGATGGATACAAACCAGCCAAACAGGCACTCTGAGTTGCTGGTATGTTTTTTCCTTCACCTGCATTTGACATAGCACAAAACAGAAGAGGGAAAGGCTGCCCCTCATGAAGACTTCCTTGTTTCCCTTCCTGAGTAAATTCCCTTTCAACTGTGATCAAGGAGAAAACAGTAACTTTTTACCAAGGATAAATGAAAACCTAGCATGGGGGCAGCAATTCCTCTCCCATTCTACTGTAACAGCACCACATTCTTCACAGCTAGTTTCACAAGAAAATTACAAGCTATCTGTTTATTGAAGTGTGCTTGGGGATAAATCCTGCTCATCTTCTTTACTTGAATGAGTGAGCCTTATTGCATGAGAAGTTTGGCCAGGGGCAGAGCTGGCTCGCAGCCTGTGCCCCACCTCCCCCAGCTCAGGGCGCAGATTTTCGCATCCCTGTCCGCTCTGCTGCTCCATCCAGCCCTGCTTGTGACGTCTCAGGCAAAGGGCAAAAGATGACGGGAAAAGACCTTGTACGTACAAGTTGCAATCTTTGCAGGAGCCTGATTGTCTTGTCATTTTCACATCAAGGCTGTGGGGAGGAAAAAGCCCCATGGTAACTAATCGACGCGAGAGTAACCAGTCAGGTCTGGGGCTGTTTGTTTTGTGGCATAAAATCATTGAATAAGCAGTAACAAATGTTTCTGCATTCCCTGCGCAGACCTGCCCAGTCAATTCAGAGATATCAACAAGAACACTTTAAATGTTTTGGCAAGAGAAAAATTTCTATAAGCTCTTGAGGTGCTTTGTGCGTGTACTTTCAGGTAACAGGCCTTGGCTCAAAGCCCTGCATTCAAGCATCACTGAATATCACTCGTATTCAAAAACTAATCAGAATCAGCATTCAAGTGCTGTAAGAGCTGTGTTTCCTACAATTCGTCTAACCACCATGAATAACTTGGAAATAATTAAGCTTTTGACCGAAATTATGTGCTGCATAATTTCAGTCTATAGACTTGATTTGTTGAATCCAAAATATTCCATGGATCATTATTATAGCTGGACACATTTTTTTAAATTAATGATTAATATTTTTTATATTGTGACAGATCATGCAGAGCTGTATTGCTTATTTAGCATCATGTCTATCCTTGATAAACACTGTTATAGAGTAGCTCCCAAACACACTTCAGCTCAGGAAATTTCTGATCCTATATGGGTAGCAATGCAAATAATTTTGTTTTATTGTGGAAAATTCCACTCTATCCTGCAGAGATGGACTTAATTCTGTGTCCAGAGGGTTGAGAGGACTAGATCCAGCGTCACTACAACAGTGATCATGCTTATAACATAATTATCTGAGTACATACCTACATTTATCAGAAGGATCCTGACTCTAATGCACCTTGGCCTTTATGTGTGTTGCTCTCCCTTGCTCTTCCTGAGTCACTTGCTTCCCCCAAGAAGTGACTCACCAGACCTGGTCAGGGGTGCAGATTTAGCCTGTGGAACCACTTTAGTAGAAGAATTGCTTTGGCAGGAGAATTGCTTTAAGAAGTTATCAAGGGAATGAAATGTGCTCATATGGCTCACATTTTCACAAATACGTAAAAGACCATGTGGAGCTGTACGCCTGGCAGGCAATAAAAATCCCATCTCCTTCCTTCCATATTTGTTGAGACAGTCATGAGACTTCAGGTCCTTCTTCTCCACACAGCTGGCATGCACAGCAGAGAAGAGTTGCATCCCACGAGTGCTGTGACAGATGTGCTGTATTACTACAGCTGGATGTTCCTGTTAGGATTGAAGCAGAGAAAACAGTGTCTTTGGTTCTCTAGAACAGAGATGAGAAAACATTAAAAGCTCTCACAACTTTCCTTAATATTAGCTCTGTCTTCATTAGTCTGCTAGGGTGATGCAGCTACAGTAGAAGGGGAATCGATCACTGTCATTAAGCATCGTAAGTAAAAGTAACTCAAAAAATAAATAGGCTATTTCATATTTCCATGCCTACCTCAGGAGGTAGCATATTCATTATATTCCAATAAGCTCCAGATAAAGATAAAAATACACCAAAAAATTGCTAGCTATGAAAAATGCACTTTTTTTTCCTGTGCTCTTGCAGGAGATGCTGTACTTTTCACGATTTCCCTGCCATACTGAGCTGATCTTCCAGCTCAGGAAAGCAGATGCTGTGCATCATTACCATTCTCAATGCAGCAGAAGTGAGAAGCCAGCGCACAGCAATTTCCCCAGTACTTCAACCCCTAGTGCACTCACCCCTGTCTGGTGTGTACAGGCACCAGCAGCCTGGGCTCTGCTTCCTCTAACACATCCTCTTCTCTGTTATGGGCTTCTCTCACCTTTGGCTCATGCATTTCCAAGCTCTGTGGAGCCTGGCTCACTCTCAGAGCTGGCAGAGTGACAAGGCTCAAGCTCTCCACGTTGGGTAAGTTCTTTAGCCATAACCATGGTATAAGGTCATAAATCATCTGTTTGATCTGATCTTAATGGAGGTGATGAAATACTTGGAAATTCAGCTGGAACACCCTGTGAATGCCCTAATTCTCACCAGCATGCGGTACTTGCCTGGTGCTCTTTGGGCAGCTGAATGAGTGTTGCACAGCTGGCTGAAAGCTGCTTTGGTTTACCCAGTGAAAACAAATACCATCTCATACAGCAGCTGTGTTTCAAGCACGATGTACTGCAGCTTGATTGCTCTCTTTGAGTCTGCATTGGCTCCTCTACCGCCTGCCTCATGGGCATCTGCACGGAATACACATCCCATCAGTTCAGGATTCACCATCTTGTTCTGGTGTTGAGGGTCAGAGCACAGTAGAAAACACCATCCTAAAAATTACTCAAGTGAACATTCTCTCATTAGAACAAAGAGCACCTGTTTCTCAATGTGAGAAATATTTTCTCAGCAGAATTTTCCCCATGCGGGCCGTAAGGGTCTATGCCCATGTGCCTTTATGATTTTTACCTTAATGATTTCTTTCCAGGTGAAAAAAAATAGGGAACGGAATGTCTTACTGACAACGATTGGTAGGGACAACACTGTCTCAGTCTTTGAGGTGCTTATTCACTATTACACACACTGGGTGAGAGGGATAAGGAAGCTTGCCCCTCCAAACCAGTATAGTTCAGAATTCACATGCTTCCCTTTATAGATTTTCAGTGTTTTCTTGCAACTTGCTATGTGTAATATATAGGGCATTTCCAGGCAAAGGATATGATTCCATACTCAAAATTAAGGTGTATTTCCCATAAACAAAATATAGGAATGTTTTTTATTAACCAGCACGTGTATGTTTTTTCTTATTTTATCCTCTTCCCTGGATAACCTTGTTAAATTCACATGTTCATAATGATTAATCCCAGCCTTTCCTCAGAAGCACGTCAACGTAACTGTGGTCAGCCAGTCAGCAAAGCTCACCAGTGAAATGCAGTATATGGCCCAGATGAAATGGCTGCTACAACACCCTTCAAGACTTGCAGAAGAAAAATACCATAAAAACAAATAATGTTAACAAGGATTAAACTGTACGATTTTCTACACCATTTCCAGCTGGACCAGGCACTTTGCATTAAGCTAATGAGAGGTGAAAGCCAAATTAGACATTCTTGATGGAGCCTTCATTGTGTGTGGGTGCACACTGACTGCAGACACGATTATTTTTCAACCTGTGGGAGCTTCAATCCATAGACTTGTACACCACGTCAAGCTGATCTAGTGAGTCTGGCCCTCAAATCTGACCCAGCTAATTCTTGTTCTTTTCTGGGAAATGACTCTAAAGCAGGGAGAAAGAATGTAAAATGATATGTGCTGCTCTTGCTCAGCTCGGCTCCAGCCTGAGAGGGTAGGTTTTCTTACAAATACTTTCACATTTAACCTACATTAGGACTAAAACCAAGATACTTCACGTAACTGCCAATATAGAGGCATAATGAAAAAGAGAGGAAGACCAGAAATGTTTTAGGGAAAAAAAAAAAAAAATTCCCAAGAAACAAACAAACAGAAAACCCCAAGATGGAACAATTAAAAAGAAATTATTTGTCTTCAATAAAGACAGACTTAGGGAATTGTTCATCAGTTGCAATAGCCATAACAGACAAGTGGATGAATTGACAGAATCACAAGAATGTTCACCTTCTCAAAAAACTACACTGAATTGAAAGTTGATAACTACTTTAAAGGAAAATTTGTCTAAAAGGTACGTGAAAGAAAGAGTCTCTTACTCTTCAAATTTTCCTTCCTTCTTCATCTTCAAAACAAAGGTGAAGCAATTAAGGTCATAGCAAAGCAGACTAAGTTACTTAGATGCTTAGCAGATCAACTCTTGTCACTAGAGTGACAGTTCTTCGCCTGTGGTCCTCACTTTTTGCAGAGGGGAAAAGTCTGATTTTAGCAGGGTGCCTGTTTAACAGCATTCACCTTCAGAGGATGCTTTCTTACCTCCTGGATGCTGGGCTAGCATCACATAGGATGATGCACCTCCATTTGAACTGTACTCTGAAGGTCACGGTGTTTTGGGGTAGAGATGTTGGATCTGTTTAGCAAGGGTTTGGTAGCAGGGGTGGTTTCTCTGAGAAGTTGCTAGAAACCAATGCCAGATATTTCCAACACAGACCCACCACTGGCTAAGGCTGTGTCCTTTCAGTGACAGTGGCAACACCTCTGGGATAACATATATTAGAAGAGGAAAAGAAAAATAACCTGCAGAACAACATCAGAGAGAGCAGTGAGAATATGTGAGAGAAGCAACTCTGCAGTCACCAAGATCAGTGCAGAAGGAGGGGCAGCGGGTGCTCCAAGCACCAGAGCAGAGATTCCCCTGGCGCAGACCGTGGTGAGGCAGCTGTGCCCCTGGAGCCCATGGAGGTCCATGGTGGAGCAGAGATTCATGTGCAGCCTGAGGAGGGACCCACACTGGAACAGGGGAATGTGCCTAAAGGAGACTCCTGTGGGAAGCCCATGCTGGGGCAGGCTCCTGGCAGGATACGTGGACCCATGGAGAGAGGAGCCCATGTGGGAGCATGTTTGCTGGCAGGATTGGCAGTAACCCTATAGGGACCCACACAGAACAGTCTGTTCCTGAGGGGCTGGAAGGGACCCATGATGGAGCACTTTATGAAGAACTGCACCTGATGGGAGGCACTCATGTTGGAGGAGTTTGTGGAAAACTGTCTTGCACGGCAGGGACCCCATGCTAGAGTGGGGGAAGAGCACGATGAGAAGGAACAGCAGAGACAACCTGTGATGAGCTGAGCTACAACCTCCACTCCCCATCCCCCTTCACTACGCAAGGGGAAAGAAGGTAGAGAAACTGGGGGTGAAGTGGAGCCTGGGAAGGAGGGAGGGATGGGGGAAGGTGTTTTTATGATTCAGGTCTATTTCTCATAATACTGTTTTGTCTTTCACACTATTATCTCTCCCCTGCCCAGCTGACAGAGTGGCTTTGGGCATCTAGCATTCAGCCAGGGTCAACCTGACACACACTTGGAAAACTCTGTAACCAACTCTGCCAATCCCTGAGATTCCGCTACAGCATCCTGGCATGTCTAGACAAGATTTATGATAGAGGTTGACTCCTTCACTGTTGCTGATCAGCAACAGCCACCAGGACTGCTGCCACTGTAAAGAAGCAGATTAATGAGCCAACCTTAATGAAGTCAATGGAAAATGCCTTCACTTTGTGTTGGTAGTTTTTCCTCCACAAATTTATATGTACAGACAGTCAATGTTTTTTGACTTGAAGCGGTTGTTTCTGCATGCTTTCCCACGCCAAGTATCTCAAATATCTCAATCCAGCTATCTACACTGTTTATGCAACAGTAGATGTCCAAATCTACTAGGAAGTGACTCTCGTAAGTGGCCAGTCCATCATATGCAGCTCTCTGGACCCTTTCGGGGAGGAGCACTTATTCTCCTATCCCACCAGGAAAGTGGTACAGACTTGTCCCTCAGCACATCTGCTCCAAATCAGAGGGAACTGAACTTAGCTGTCTCACAGAGGTGATGTTAGCCTGGCTGGCAAATGTTCGCAGAGATTGCAAAGGGATTAGATGGCGATGCTCTTGTTTGGAAATTCTGGCAAACCACTGGGAAGACTGAGGACAACATAAGAGCAGCCAGGCAGTGGGCGGTTTCTGGTTCTGTGTTCCTACATCAGAATTACAAACAATAAAGTAGTGTTAAGATTTGTAATGGACATAAACCCACATCCATTCTAGGAAGTCTAAGCTTTTTCCATGTTTAGATATTGGAGGGGGGGGGGGTGGGGAAGAGGGGGAAGAGGAACTGTAAGGTAATATAAAGCTGAGATACAAATTACTTTAAGTGGGAAAATACTGAACTTTATGAAGATGTGAAATCTGATAAGACACAATTAACATAAAGTAAATACCTTCGTCTTTCTCCAGTAGAAGAAAAAAAAAACCTCTAGACCTCCCCTATTTCCTTAAATTAATGAAGTGGCAGCAGATCTGATTTGAGCCCCTCAGAACCTCTCTGTTCCTCCTCATGTGAATGTAAAACCCCTATCCATTCATTTCTCTGCAGTCATATAACCACTTAATTACTTTCTTACTAGCACTATCCTTCTCTAAAGGTTGATTTTTTCTTAAATTTATTTTCTTTTAATTGCATATTCTTCGTTAAGATGAGTAAAAAGCCATACTATGCAGAAGATCACTGAAAAATAGATTTGTTTATAAAAGACATGTAAAGATCTCCCAGGAGAGCTGAGTATCCTCACTGCCAGCTGAAATCAGCAAGAGCAAGAGTCGTCTCCAAAGCTCAGTCTCACATCTGTAACAGGCTGTGAATTTCTGATCTCATTGGGACTTTTCTCCTTCCTTGAACATGAATATTCCTGTGTACATTCCCATAGATTCCTGTAACAGCCAGGTGCTGCAGTGGGCTAGTATAAATGTGCTGGGGTTTTGTAATGGTATTGCCAAAGAAACAAATGCTCCAAAGCAACTGCATGGGATTACTAGGAGATGAGCTGTCTGACGTTAGCAAGGTATTTAGTCATTGGGCAAACATCTACTCCAGAATATATCATGATGGTTTCTTCTTAGAGTTTTTCCTTGCAAAGTCCCCAAATATTTGCAGGATACAAACTGATGCTCGCGTGGAGGAACCTACTTCTTTCTGAAACGCGGCACTTCCAAACGTAGAATGGTTTGGATTGGAAGGGACCTTTAAAGGCCCTCAAGTCAAGGCCCTTGCAATGAGCAGTGACATCTTCGAATAGATCATCTTGCTCCGAGCCTCGTCCAACCTGTCTGTGAATGTTCCCAGGGATGAGGCACCCCCACTTCTCTGGGAAACCTCTGACAATTTCACCGCTGTCATCATGAAACATTTCTTCTTAATATCTCGTCTGAATCTGCCCTAGTGGTTTAAAATCATTACCCCTTGTGTCTGGATAAAAAAGTCTGGCCCCAACTTTAAGTTCCCTTTAAGCACCGGAGCTCGGAGATGCTTTGGCAGACAAGGGGCCCTTTACCCGGTAACACCTCCGAGGGGGAGAGGGGAACTTGGTGACCGACAACTCACACCACTTTCGGAAAGTGTAAATGATGTCGGGAACGGGCAGGGAAAAGCGTTTAGGGCGGGAACAACACCTCTCTGACAAGGACCCCCACCTCCGGCGCCCCGCCACGCCGGCTCCACCCCGCCGCGCCGGGGCCGGGCCGGAGGCAGCGCCCGGGCGGGGACGAGGTGGCCCCGCCGGGCGGGAGGAAGAGGAGGGGTTTCACCTGCCCAGCCCGGCCCGGCCCTCCAGGTGCGAGGTGGAGCAGGAAGCGGCGGCGGCGCCGGAGGGGACCCGCGCCCGCCTCGGCGCCGGGCCCATGCGGGGAGATGGCGGCGGGCCGGGCGCTGGCCGCGCTGCTGGCCGCGCTGCTGGCCGCCTCGGCCCAGCGGGAAGGTAGGGACAGCGACAGCGAGAGGGATGGGCCGGCTCCCCCCACCCTCGGCTCGGTTACCCCTACCCCCGCCTCGGTTCCTCATCCCCCCGCCCGGGGCTCAGCTGCCCGTCCGCTCCCCGCCGCCCCTCAGGGGCTGCCCGGCCGGCGGGACCCGCCCGGTGCGCGGCTGAGCCCCGGCTCGCTTTACTCGGCGGCACGGTCGGCGAGAGACTGCTGACTCTGCCTTTATCCCCGCGTGCTGCTGCCGGTTTAATAACTATTAGTTATTTCAAAGGAGCGAGCGGTGGGACAGAATCGCATCCGTAATGCTTGTGCGGTGGGACATTTAATTTTCAGCACTTCTAGTCAGAACGCTCCCTTTTCTCTTTGAAAATGCTTGCATCCTCGCTTGCAAAAGTATTGATTATGCAAGTAACTTCACAAAGTCCTTTTCCCTGGACGTCAGAGGGGCAGCTGTAAAGAGCGGAAGCTCCTTGGACTGTGTTCTGTGTGGGATCGTGCAGTTGCCAGAGTTTTTCAGCAGAGAATGATATTATTTATATAAAGCAACGCGTGAGCCGTAGGTGCGGGGAAATGGAATCGCTTATATGCCCGGCTGAGTCAGATGGTTTAATGCTCACTACCAGCTCTGCATCTCTTGAAATTCCTGGATGCCTGTTGAAATCCCATGTATCTAACCCTGTGTGCGACCCCGAAAGAATTCCTGTTACAAACACGGGGACTGTGTGTGATGTTTTCCTCAAGTTCAAAAGCTGCTTGATTGCAAAAAATGTCCATCTTCAAGTCGAAATACTCTGCCATCCCTTTTAAAGGGTCTTGAAGTATGAGTCCTTATGTACAAAATAATTGGTGAGTTATTTGAAGTGACTGTAAATTACCTAAAGAGTCTGATGTGAAATTTGTGCCTTTTTAATATTTCCATTATCTTTAACTGCGCTGGTTCTGCTGGAGTTCAGGCCATTATTATCATAAACAATACACGCAAAATGTTTCCTTTGAAATTGGGCAGCCCTGAGGTTTAAGTTTCAAGCTGTGTAGTCTTTTAAATAAAATATTTGCATTTAATGCATTGCCTGTGAGTTGAGTGAATAACAGGAATTTGCCTCTCTAAGCCTCTTCAAAAGAAAAAGAAAGAACATAATTCTGTTTAATAATTGTGTTTTGTTTTTAGAGTAAACAAATATTTAATACCTTAGATGGGTCAGCACTTGAAGCAGGGGAGGTAGACTGTCCAAGGATATTAACTTAATCTAGAGGAACATGGTAGAAAGCTCCCCAACCTCTGGCCTTGTCCTTTGGCAAATCCTGAAGTTGCTCTTTAAAGCAAAATTATTAACAGTGAAGTCGCACACAGCACCACTGATAGTCCCCGTGGTTTGTTGCCACTGGTGGTGGCCCCTCGTCCTATCTGCTTCAGTCCCTTCCTTTCCAACTGCAGGCTTCTGCCCGCTGGTCTGTCTCCTGCACAAGCACCACCACTCCTGTGTGCCAGGTCCTCTACCATCCTCTCAGACTCTCTAACGTGCTGCCTTCCTCCTCTCTGAGGACCCCCAGTCCCCCAAAAAAGAGGTGGCTCAGTCTCAGCTACCCTGGCAGCAGGGGTTGGCAGACTGAGGGTTGCGATGGTGCGAGCAGGACGTGTGGCAGAGGGGAATGGTGCCTTCCCAAGTTTGTTGGCACGTGAGATCTCGTATGTCCTTCCTTCCAATGGGAGCTGCTGTTGTTGTACAACCAAAACTGTTGGAACATTTCCTTGAGCAAAGGTTTGTCCCAAAAGTCCAAGACAGCTCAGGTTGAGATTTTCCTCTGCACACCTATGTAGTTTGTAATTTTTAAGGAGTTCCTGTTGTGCTGGTGCTGACGTTGGTACTGCCTCTGCTGTTGCTGTGTTTTGGCTTCCTCCCTTTCAGCAAGGCCGGGTTTAGGCTGGGTGTGCACATGGGGTGTGTGTGAGGCACACGTGGCTCTTCATGGGGAGTGGTGATGCTCTGGTGGAATGGCTACACTCTGGTGTGCCTGTCTCTAAAGCTGTCTCTTGTCATCCTTGGTGAAGTTCTTTCTCCTCTCACCCCCCTGCTCCACCCTTTTCCAGCAGGTGCAGTATTACAGTGGTGTTTCTCTAGGATGGTCACATTGTCCTCAGAGGAGCTTGTGGGTTTTCTTGAGATGCAACTTTATGTGTAAAGTAAATAATCAAATGAAAGATTGGTTCTAACTTGTTGGTGGAAAATTACAGAAGTATTTGGTGTGCTGGCTGTCCATGAACAGAGTTTTGCATATCTGACCTTTGTAAGTGTGTTTTCCAACTAGAAAGGAGTTTCTTTGAGGCACTAATAATGAAGTTAATTAGACTTCTCTGCTGTCTATGAAACATAAACGTTTCAGGTTTAAAGTATCCTTGTGGATGTGATAAAATCTGCATATGTATTCTGGGCTTTGTCTTTAAAATGCCATTGTTATAATTAGTGAATTTAGAGATAGTGCCATGCTGATTTTTGCTCTACCCTCCAGTTATCTTTTTTCTTGGCAACTGACTGGTTTGAGTCACCCATCAGTCTTAACATGTAAGGCTGCTTCATTTAATAAAATAAAACTCCCCAAGCTGTTAGCAGGGTCATTCTGCTGCTCTGACAGAATATAAATAACTGCCCTGTTTGTTCTCCTCTGAAAGTCAGTGGAAACTGGATTATTTCCATTCTGAATCACCATTTGTTCATTCAGTTGAGACCTCTGCTTTTAAGACTACAACCAACATACATGTGTTGTAAGTTGGGTTGGTTTTTTTTTTTTTTTTTTGCTTGCCTCATACCGTTGTCAGTCTGGAGTGCTAACTTTTTACTCTCTAGAAACTAATGTGTTTATAGTAAATTAGTCATAATGTGTCTCAATTCTGGTACTCTTACCTTAAATTCTCCACCTAAGGGTAAGAAAATACCTTCCCCCCCCCCCCCCCCACAATTCCAGAACTTTGTGTGCTTGAGATGTTTGCTTTTAAGAGGTGAGCCTTGTCTGTGCATGTTTTTCATTCGTCTATAAGTCTAAAGGGATGTAGAGGTGATGGGAAGGCTTGAGTGAGTGTGTGAGGTGGTGGGAATGTGAAAATATTTGAGGATTCATACACTGCGTTGATTTTTTTGTCCACAGCAGCACAAATAGCCACCAATTTGAGTGCCTCCCCACTAGAGATCCTCAGTAAGGTTGTTGTCTCTGGAGCTGTGTGAATGAAGTTCTTCCAAGAGCTGTACTCTTGGTTCTGGGCTTACTCATACACAAAACTGGAAGCACCAACAAATAGCAGCCACTTGGCTACAAAGTGACCCAGGAGAGAAGAAAGGGGATGTGATGAGCCAGCTCCTGAGCCTGGCTCCTTGGGTGGCTGGTGTCTTTTTTATGCCGGAGGTTGTCATTTGATGTGGTGGCTCATCAGCCAAAAAGTAATTAGGGGAAAGCATGCTGAAAAGGATTATTTCTTGGCACTGATTCAAGGCAAAGGACTAGTCAATGGAGAAAACAAGATGAGAGGATTAGAGGCTGATTAATCTCATGTCCAGAGTACCACAATGGACCTGGGACATGGAGGAAGTTATTTGTTGTTAACTAGAAGGTTGTCCTCCTCTCATTTTTATTACAATTCCGTGTGCTGTCCTGCTGTACTGCAGTGAGAGTTTCTACAGAAATCAGGGCTTGCTCTATGAAATAAGGGAAGAACTTTTCCCCAACCTCATACCAGATATCATTTGGGTCAGTTTGCTCAGGCTTGTTAATTGTTTATATGAATTATCTTATCTACAACTGATGTTGGCATTTAAAAAAAAAATAAAAAAAGTAGGAGAAAAACTACTGAAAAATAATGTGACTTCTTGAAATATGTAATAACAGCAGCAGTATTTTCACAAATAAATGTTGGTGGGGTTCACTTTATTAATGTAGCACTTATCACCCAGCCTAATTGTTATTTATACCAGTATATGTTAAATGAAAAGCTTTGTGATCCACAGCTGCCAAACCCTCAGTCTTAGGCAGAGGCTGAACAACTTTGCACTTAGTGCGTTCCAGAAATATTTCAAATTGGAAATAGTGTGAGAAACCATCCTGTGCTGAGAGCAACGTCAAGATACTTTTGTCTTTGCCTGTGTTGGCTGAAGCGGTGGGTGACAAGGGCATGGAGTGTTTGCAGATTAGTGTAGATGGTGGCTGAATGGCTCCTTTCTTCACTAGTTTCTCGGTATTGATCCCATTCTCGTTTACTTTTTGTAACTGCTGATGGCAAAACATGACCTTCTTCAGGTCCTGGGCAAAAGAGCAGTGAATATGTGTGGAGTGGTAGCCCTTTGAGCTGTGACCAGGGTGGGATCAGTGATTGTCCTGGGTTATTCCTGGAGCTGTGGGTGAAGCTGAGTGCTGCTCACCACTGCCGTGAGTGGAATGTGCCTCTGAGCTGAGCTGATCAGTAGTTCTCTTACAGCAGCAAAGTCCTCCTGTGCTCTTCTGGGTGCTCCCTGGAGCCCTCCCTTTGGATGTTTTCTGGTCTTGATGTTCCTGTAAGGAAAGACTCAGCCGCAGCAAAGCATGTATTAGCTAGAGAATATGGGGAAAACAGCCTTGGATGCCAGTTTTGATCTAAATGAGCTCTTTTTTTGACTACACTTGTAAGCTTCTGTTAAAATATTTTTTTTAAATCTGCACCTTTAATGATTTCTGTAATTTATAAACCTTTTCCCGACTGGGGGAAACACTAAAGATACCACTTTAACTAAGTACTTCCAGCAATTTCTGGGACAGCATCCAACTCACTGATGCTGCTCAGGTGTTTCTGTCAAACCTCACTTCTGGAGAGGACAACACACCCACTGCAGCAGGGATTGGCTTGTTGGAACCAAACCATTAACCAGTTCCTGAAGAGCAGCTGCTGAGTTTTGGTGCTCTCTTAGTAAGATTCAGCCAATAGAGCCGGGTCACCATCCCATGATACGTAAACTTCTCAAATCTCTTGCAAATGTTACCATACAGTTTCTTCTTGCTTCACAACTGCTTGTGCCACCAGGGGTGTGAACGTAAGGATGTGGGCTGGGCTGCACTTAGTAAATTGTTGGCTGTTGGCTTTTATGTCAGGGCAACATCTTGAGTTTCTGTATTGGCTGGTGACAGAGGTGAGGGTTTGCTGCCTTCAGCTGAGCCTGCCTGGTGTGGGGAGAGCATTAATGGGACCTCCAGGAAGACCTTCAGCTGAAGAATTGTGTCACAGTGTCTAGTAGACCTGCATTTCAAGTATGTTTGTAAGATCTAGTCTGCCTCTGAGTGCCTGGGCTGCCATTACTGTGGAAAAGGTGATTTTTTTTTTTTAAATCTGTCTCCTGTACAGGGATAAGGTGTCTACTTTGCCTGTTCTATTGGACACTTTTCAACAACCATCCACAAGGGTGCCATGGGGCAGCCTGCTTTGAGCTGTGCCTTTTGATTTCTTGGGGAACAAAGTGAGTGTGGTTACTTGATTTCAGATCAAACTCTTATTTCGGGAGGTAGGATAATGCTGGCATTTTGGAGTTGGGCTTGGATTTTTTGAGTCCCTGGCTGTGAGAGAGAGAGAACAATCTCTGATGAGTGGAAAGAGGTGATCTGGAGTTCCTCAGAAGTGAGAGACTAAAAGCTGACAGGAAGATGTTTGGCATGGGAGGGATCCCTGATTGCAAAATCCGCTTTTATACCTTTGTTAACCAGAGCCAAGACTGAAGAGCTGCTCAGACATGCTCTGAGATGTTGTCCTCTTGCTGGCTTAAATCAAGTTAGGGATAAAAACTATGCAAGCAAACACCCCTTTGATCAAGGGAGGCTCCTGCAGGGACCTGTGTGGTGTCAATGTTCCTCGAGCCAGTGTGACATTTCCTAGTCAAGCTGTGCAGACCCAAGTGTCAAACATGGTATGCTGGTGGTCGGCTCATAGACAGGGTTTGCTAAGCTCTCCATCTCACCTCTACAGAAGCAACAACACACTTCATATCTCTAAAATAATAATTAGGAAAAGGCAGCTGAGAGTCAACAGTGTCTCTTTGCCACTTGTGAAAAAGGCTTCTTTTAAAAAAATCTATTACACGAGTTTTATAAGTGTCTTAATTATCTTCCAGAAAGGTTCTAGAGAAAGTGGTGTAAGTACAGAAATGTATAGTTGTTGGGGTTTTTTTCAGTTATTTTACATCTGAAGGTACTTTATTCCTGTTAGGCATTACAAATTAATAAATTAACTTTTGAGTGAGCAACCTTGTTGGCCTGGGGTGCTGACAGATCTTCTCTGGTGAACTGTGCTGGAATGGCTTGTAACATCACAATGCCAGAAGTGTCTGCCCTTCCTCCCTGATGAGGAGGGAGATTTGTGATGTCTCACCTGCTTTGCATCCCCATCCTGGCTATCAGTTCAAACAATCAGTGAAGTGGAGGGGGCTGTTCTGTGATGGCTGAGGAATGGGTATTCTCCCCCAGGTGCCCTCTCCTGAGGTGTGGTTACCATGGCATAATAGCAATTGGCAGCATCTGTCTCTAAGAGTTTACAACCTTTGCAGATTTTATCACTGCAGTTTTCTGGATGATTCCCTGAAAGTAATCCTTTCACAAAATATGGACCTCATATCCCAGACAAGTGTGGTGGTGGAAGACAGGTCCAAATATGAGGAGATTATAATGTCATGTAGAGAGCAGTTTACATTTAAATGAAGAAGAGTTGGCTGTAGTTTGTGATGGCGCTTTTGATCTCTCTTGCTGCTCACAGCACTGTTCAGGGAGTGAGAGGAGGCCAAACAGCGTTGGGTCGCTGACTAACTTTGCTAAGGGCTTGAAGACTGTGAAGGCAGTCACGTGGATTATATTGCAGGTGAGACTTAAGGAGTGGATGATGCTTGGGCAATTGAGTGCTGCAGTTGAACTGGAGAGTTGGACTCAGATTGTCAAACATCTTAGTAAGACAGGTGCAAAACAACTGAGATGGCAAAGCAGGGAGACGTTTACTCTTTCAAATATTCCTTGATAGGGTTTTGGCCAATTTGAGTGAACTGTGCAGTGAATTGTGTGGAGGTGATGCACCACCACACTGAGTTATTGTGTTATACCCCTTGCTTCCCACCCTCTTGCCATGACTCTTGCAGCAGATTATGTGTAGTGGAATAACCTCAGCAGGCTTTGAGTGTACCTGCAGGTCAGCATCGCTGCAAGGGCTCGGAAGAGGCAGTGAGCCTCCAGGGGCACCTGCCAAGCTCTGGAGGCAAACAGCATCCCTGTGCTATCCTTGTCCTGAGCTGGTGGCACGATACACTGCAGGGAATGAGCCTGTTCTCTGGAGAGGTGTGTTGGTTGTGTGGGTTCAGCTCCCTCTGGGGCAGAACAGGGGTTTGGATACAGGTATTTCATAATCAGAGCAAGTTGTTGCTACTCGTCTTGCGCAGCAGCCCTGCTCCTCCAGCTCATGAATGGTGGCTGAGTCAGCCCCTTCCAGCTGGGTTTCGGTAAAAATGGCTGTCATGGATCAAGGCCGTGATTTAACTGGAATGAGCGAACCAACGGTTTTTGTACTTGGTTCTGGGATAAATTAACATCTGGGATTTCATTGTAGGGTTTGTTTTCTTGGTCTGTCTGGGGCTTTTTTGGTTGTTTTAATCCATCCCATCAAGTCATGTGGAACAATCCCTAGATCCTTATGGGTAAATTACTGCAATAAAATGCAGCTGTCAAGCCAAAACTAGTTGGACTCTGTTCTAGCTCCTGCTTTGTGTAGCAAGGTGCTTAGCATAGCCATAAAAATTGCTGTTCTGCCAAGTTCTTTGCTTGTGTGTGTGTATACGCACTGTGTGTGTGTGCTACTGCCCTGGCTATTCACCAGCTGTCTTCTACATTGCACTCCCTCTTGTACGGGAAAAGTGTCCTTTTGACGTTTAGATATGCATGTTAAAATTACTGTGAGGTTGTCAGATGCAAACACAGTAAATAAACTTAGGCACAACTCTCTGGAGTGACTGACCTTGTGTTTTACACTATGCAGTTTGCTTCTAACCGCAGTGGGAGAGCTCTAAGCACTAACATAAAAGCTTTGGAATACCACACTGTTCAGAAAAAACTGTGCTTCTGCAGAGGGGGGGCATTACTCTAGTAACAGAGGAATGCTGTGATGAGACAACTCTCATGAAGGCACATTCTGAAATGAAGATGAGCAGTAGAAAAATACAGTTGTGGAAGGGAGGATGTAGATTGATGAAATATCCAAGGGCGGCTACAAAACTGTAATTGCTTAGAGGAAAAAAGAATAGGGTGAGATCAGCTGTCTGCATCAGCTATGAACCAGCTCAGGACTGGAGGCTTTGCCTCTAACATCTTCTAGCTGAACGATTTCATTGTTGTATAGACAGAGACGAGATCCAGCTTGGCAATGCTTCCTCATGTTGGTTTGGATATCCTGTGTGTCATCCCTGTGCAGCAGCAATAAGGCGTGGAAATTGCTTCTTTTCAGGAAATGTGTCCAGTTACTGGTAATCCTAATAAAAAGGCACGCAGTGGGAGTCACAGATAAAGACAGATGAGTGTGAGTCACGAGAAGACTCACTTATGTTTCTAAAAACTCTCCAATAAGGTGCTCTTTGAGTAGTCTCTCTATCGTGCTGCTCATGTGTGGCTGTAGTTAGGGGAGTTTTAGTCATTTGTTCATTTAATTTTAATGACTTTGGGATCACTGCATATACTTTCTACATGATTCTTCTATTCTACTTTTCCTATTAGATTTGATTAGTCTAATGCAGCTTAGCACATCCCTAGCAGCTGCCTGCTGTTGGCATTACAGCACCACACTCAGCTAAAATTATTATCTGTGGGTTTTCATCTGTGCAAGCTGTTTGTTTATGCACTGAAGGTGTATATTCTCATGTGGGCTTCTAGCAGGCAACTTTGCTGGCCTAATTTGGTGTAGATCTCTATCTTTCTTGCCTACTGCTGTGATGATATATTGATCACAGAAAACATCTTTGATTTTGGGCAGGTCCTGTTTAGGAAAGCTGGGGAATGGGATAAATCTATGCTCTAAAATGATACTGAACTGACAAATATTTTATATTCTTGCAGCGAGATCAAAGGAAGAATGATTATATGGTCATGAAGTCGGCAAGGGGAGGGGGGAGGAGGGAAGGAAAGCCCAGGCAGCAGAATTTGGGTCTTTTGAGGGCTGGGGAAGATGATTCTTTGTTTTGACCCTTCTGGGAATGCTTTGCTTATTTCAAAATGTTGAAAATTTCTGTTCTTTGGTTTCAGCTCAGGGTGTGGGTTTGTTTTGATTTAAAACTAGTCACATGCTTAAGGCTATGCTTAGATTTAATCCTCATGACTTAAAATTCGAGCCATGTGCTGGCATGTGGTGGAGGAGTGCTGGCTGTTGGTGGTCCTGGTCTCTCTCCTGCCAGGTTGACTGTGCTGCCCCAGGGATGGGGAAAGGAGCAGTGATAACTCTTTGACCAGAGAGTTAGAAACAGACTTTTCAGTAATGCTTATAAACTTATGAGTTTGACAATTACCATGTGCAAGACAGAAATGTCTTTTGTCCATAATTATTAATTATTTGGTTTATGCTTTTAACGCTTCATATCTAGATGCCTTAAACATCAGAAAAATTATGACCAACATGGTCAAAGGTACTTTGTGCACTAAGAGTTGTAAATAAAAACAAGAGAACCCAAAAAGAATCCAGAGGTATGGCAAACAGAACTCTGGGCTAGGTTGGAAATAGTAGTTTCATTTTCTCTTTTGGAGACTCCTTCCTCCTGAAGAATGAGGAAGAGCAGCGCTGACTGCTTGCTTGGCTTTACTCTTCTTTTCCCCACCCCATGGACATTGCCCCTGCAGTTGTCCTCTGTGTGCTCGGAAGGTCATTGTACAGGCAGTTCCCAGGCTACACCATCATCTTTTTTACTTCCTCAGGAAAATCCACATTGAAAACCTCTGCAAAAGCATTTCTAAGGCAGAAACACAGACGTGAGGTGTGCGAGCCATTGGAAGAGGCAGCGGAATGCAGTGTAGGCTCTCAGGTCAGAGAATTGTCCCGTCACTTAAAAGCTGTAGGAAAGTTACTCAGTGACCAGGTACTCACTAATGGAATTTGAGGGTTGGTAAACCTGTGGTTAAAAATATGTGCTGCAATTTGGCAAGCCTCGTGGTGTTTGAGATTTTAATTTAAAACCTTAGACTCTGGAGGCAAATAGTTAAGGCAGTTTCAAGGGCTTGCTAAGTCTTTTGACTCCAAGATTGTGTAGAGAAGCTAGAAAGGCTGCAAAAAGGCTCAAGACCAACAAGATTTAGATAAACAGATGATGGGGTATGTCTTTGAGTACTCTATTCTGCCCTACTCCCCCAGCAGGGGTTTTTGGTGCCTGGTGTTGGCAAACCTGGAGCTGCAGTGTTTCGAGTGGCAGGGACCGGCCATGCTCACTGCTCAGTCCCCAGGGCTTTTGCAAAGCATTGCAGTGAAATCAGGCCCTGCAAAACCATGAAATTCCCATAAAAATTAGGAGGTTTTTAAACCTCTCTTCAATAGAACAGATGGTTTCTGTGTGAAATTGAATCATTAATGCAGTAAGCTGCTTTCAGCAGCTGCCATGACTGAAGTTGGGTGAATATGTTTGGTGAGGGTGTCTGGTGTGCTCATGTGCCATTAGAGGGCTATGCTGATCAAGGGTTCCCATGGTGAGTTTAGCCCTGCTCCCACAACCCCACCAGGTGAGCCCCTGCATGTCTGGGCTCCGACCAGCATCATGATCACTCCTGTACCAGCAGCAGCTGGTGTGGACCAGACTGCTGCTTGAGGGATGCTGAGCAGTTGGACAGAGCCTGGGGCATCCTGCACATGTGTGTGAGCCAGCTGTTCTACACTTTCCTGACATACTGCCTGGTAATTGGAATGGCTTCAGGGGCTCCCTCGGGGCGCTGCTCTGCTGGGTTCGCCAGTAAATCTTTTTTCATTGAGGTTAATGAGCAGGAGGATTCCCAGTCTGGCATATGGGCAGAGCTTTATCATGCAGCCCTGTGTGCTGTCCCACTCTAGGCAAAGATGTTTTTGAACTGAACTTGGGGTACTTTTGTTTCTAGATCTCTTACTATTTTTTATATGCGTGATTTTTTTTCTCATATACTCTAAAAAAGCACAAGTGCTGTAGACACTGTGATTCTGTCTTCCATACACTGAAATAAGGAATGGAGAACAATGAGAACAAGTACCAGAAAACTTGCTGCCTGTCCTGTCCTCAGATTTTCACCTGGGGCTGGGTTATGGTTGACTTCACTACAAATCTGACTTATTTCAGCCAGGGCTAGCCTCAGTATTTGCTAAGCATCCGACTGAAGTTAATAATAGTCATCTTGAATGTCCAGTCAGTACTCTCTGGTCTCATATTGTGTGTATATTATTAGAAGACAGGTTTGAGTATTTTTTTTTTTTTTAAATAAACTGCTACCCATAAAATAAAAGATTATCCAACAAGCAGTTTATCCAGTGGCTCCAGTATTTCCTGTGGGAACTGCTCCTGCATCTGGCAGTACTTGAGGATAGGTTGAAATCTGTGAAGTATTTCCCAAAAGCTGTGAATCAATGATGGTTGTGTCAGAGATGGAGAGGGGGTGTCCAAGCACACACAGTCTGTTTCAGGCCACAGACGCCTTCTGTGCTGGTGAGGGGCACTGCACAGACATCCTGTACCTTCAGGGAATGAGCTGTGGGGGATAGGAGAGAGCCTTGACTGCACCTAAAAATATCTGTTGGTATGTGCTTTTGGTATTGCTGGAATACCTCATCTGGCCTGCAGTAATTGTTGAGGTATACCGAAAAATTCATCTGTTACCACTGTCTGTGATTAAAGTTGAAGCTCGTTTTTTTGTTTGGCTGCTGAATAAACTTCCTGAATTGAGTCGTGACTTGACGGGTGTCTGCAGAAATGAAGCAGGCTGTGTGATAACAAACTGAAAACAAAAATCAGGAGAGCAAAAATTTGAAAGGAATAGCTGAGCTACTTTTTAAATGTGAAATAATGGACACTGGTGGGGGTAAATTGGAGCAGAAGTGATTCTGCACAAATTCCCTGTATACCTCTCCTGGGCACATGTAGCAAGCATATTTTTTTTTTTTTATCTGTGCTTTAAGAGAGGAGGCATTTTCTGTTGGTACAGTACCAGAGGTTCCTGAGAAGTGGATGCTAACATTCCTTCAGACACCGTGGGGCTGTGTGGAGAGCCTGGTGTTATTCATCCATGCTAATAACACAACACCTGTATTCTGTATATTTTTTCTTTCTTAGCCTTCTTTACAATCTCTCTTCATAAAGCGGACAACACCACAGTTATGATAAAACTGAGACCCGGTCTTTCACCAAGCTGTCGAATCCACGTGAAAAATGTCATCCGGTCTGAACTCAAGATAAAGCCTGGGGAGAATGTGACTTTCACTTTCACCTGTAGGACTCCAGAGAAGTATTTCATTGCAGAAATTCAAAAAAATATTGGTAAGATACAGATTTTTAATTTTTCCCCAGTGGTAATTTTCCTCTGGTAGAACCACATACCTTTTTTCCGTGCTGCTGTATTAAGCATAATACATCCCATAATCTTAGGTAAGAAGAAATCTTTGAGCACTCATAAATAACCTTGAATGACTGCTACTACTATGCAAGCTGAGGAAGTCTGTATTGCAGCTGGCAGAATTAATGTTAACTTGGCTATGTTGGAAACAGCTAGAAGGCACTTTGCAGCATCAATTCCTTGCTTCCTTTTCCCACAATTTGTAAACCCACAAAGAATCTTCTTGTTCCTGTCAGAAGCCTCTGAACACTTATAATAATATATTACATGTTTGAGCAGCTTGGTTGTGTCTATAAGGACAACAGAAACATTGAAGACCTGCACATGTTTCTTTATCTTTAATGAATGTTACTGAAGTCAAGAAACTGTAAATTCAGGAGTGTAACTAAAGCTTCTTCTGCTTTAAATGTTATCCCTGGTGTACATACTCTTTAATGGCATGAACATGTGTTACTTCTCAGCTAGATCCCAAACTTCATTGGGTACTCAGTCTTTAGCAACATCTTCATTATTTTTGGGGTGATGTTCAAGGATAATTCTCTTCATGTTTTAGAATTTTATTCATACGATTCATGCAGATAGTAACGCTCACTGTATCTCATATATTTGCAAGACACACTTGATAATTCTTCTTTTAAGTTGAAGCCTAGACATGGATTAAAGTATATTTATTTTGAGTGTCAATCAATCATTGGATTTTTCAGATAAAAGTTTTCTGGGTTTCCCCCCCCCAGAATGCTGCAGTGGCAGTTGTTGTTCATCCGGGCACCGAGGGAACAAAAATACAGTTCATGGCAAGAAGTAAAAAAAATTGAAGATCAGTGATTTGCCAGGAACTCTCTGGATGACATGAGATAAAATGGATTCTCTAGATCTGTGATTTCCAGCTCTCTTGACACTGCATTTCTCCCTTTAGCCATTCAGACTCTGCTCTATTCACTAAATACCTTCTAAATTCTTCAGCAAACAAGGCAGAATACTAGGAACAATGAATCCCTCCTATTAGTCAACCTGACTAAAGCAGGTTTATCCTGTCTATTTTGTGGGCTGGGAGTCCTGTTTGGAGACAGCCTGTGGCCATGTTAAAGGAGTGTCTTCTAGTGCACAAAGGGGAAAAGATGAGTGCAACCGAAAAAATGTGATAATAGCAGGGAAGGGGAAGTATCAAACTCCCCATTTAATGGAATGCTTTCGGAGTGTATCACAGCTCTTCTCTCTCCGCATTTAGACTGTATATCAGGCCTGTGTCCCTTTGGAGATGTCCATCTTTACCCACCGGGGCTACCTCGCCTTAACAGGACTTATATCTGGGACGTGAAGGCAAGTACAAAAGCTGGACTTGAACTAAAATTTTCTACCTCGTGGCTGAGACAGATTGAACCAGGAGAGACATGCCCAGATTCCATTAGCTACAACATCAACAGCTGTATTGATAAGGCCACGGTCAACATTGGCACCTTCTGCAGGAATGGCTCCGTGTCTCGTGTCAAGTTGCTGGGAGGAGTTGTCATGTCCCTGCACCTCCCGTGGCACTCGCCTCTCACCACCTCAGGCTTCAACATAGCCAACAGGGCCTCCATAAAAAGTGAGTATGGAGTAGTGCAGCTGCCTCCTGCACATTGCAGCAGAATCTGTTTCAACCTTTCTTCACAGCTAACCTTCCTGTTTTGGTGCTGCTATCCCTGACTCCCTTCCACTTCATCTTTTCTGGAAACTATTCTTGTATGATTTTTAGTTTGGTTAGATGGTGCTCTTCTGGAGTCCTAGTTTGATCGATTGCTAGTTATGGAAACTGTTCTGTTGCTGGTTTTGGTGTACATTATTAATTTTAAATCTCTTTCAACTTCCTAAACCTTAAGCATATCTGCTTTCTTGTTTTTGTGCATTCATCTAGGTGAGACTAGGTAGTATAATTAGAATGAGCCAGAGAGGTTTTTGCTGGTTGCAGTGTGTAGTTGGGCTTGTTTATTTTTTAAAGAACTTTCTTTAACTTCTGGAACCTCAAACCAATGTCTCTCTTTGGGAGAGGAATGTGGGAAAAGTGAAGCAATGCCTGGAAGGCACAGGAGGCTGGATAAATGCATTTATCTGTTTCAACCTGCACAGTAGCATAAACTGTTGTGTAATAATCCTCCTAAAATACCTGGAATATTGTAAAACTATCAGTGGGTTACTTTGTGATCTCATGACAAATCTTGCTCTGTACTTGAATTCTAGTGTTGTTGCTATCATTTATAAAAGAAAGCTGGTCCAGGTTCTATCTTCCAGAACATGAGTGTTTTGTAATTCCTGGCACTCCTCACAGTTGCACATCATCGCTGGAGTCCTAGAGCGGGACCATAATCTCTATGTACCCAACTTCACACGGCCAAGAGTCATCCAAGGATAAAGTGTCTTACACAGCCTGCACAGTTCACATTTTTGCTTTATTATGCCTATTTGAAGCTCTTTGCTGGTGTGCTTTTGTTAAATTTAAAGAGAGCTACATGCTGCTATAAAAGCTTGCATCTTTTGTTTCCCAAAACCCAGCGAAGCAGAAGCAGTTATCAGGTTTTGTGTTTGCTCTTGCAAAGCCAAATGTAGAAGTAGGAATTAGGATCTTGCCTTTGCCAATAATAAAGGCTTGTCTGTCCATGTGCTTGAAAGGTTAACCTGCTAAACTGGAAATGCAATATCAATACATTCCTTATCTTTTCTCTAATTGAAGACATAAGAATCAACTCAAGTGTATGTTTTAGTCTGAGCGTTTTATAGTAACCTAATCTGCAGCTGGAGTGGTTGATCTCACTTCTGGGGTGCTAGATAAGCCAGTGTGTCTTCAGTTACTGGAACCGGTTTATATGTTGTGATTCCCCCCCTTGTTTTAGGGTTATGCATCATTGAATCCATTTTGAAGGCGGAATCTTCAATCACCCTGATGTCCCCTAACTACCCGCTGGGCTTTCCAGAAGACGAGCTCATGACGTGGCAGTTTGTGATTCCTCCCAACATGAGAGCAAGCGTGTTCTTCCACAACTACAGCCTCTCCAACTGCGAAAGGAAGGAGGAGAGGGTGGAGTACTACATCCCTGGCTCCCCCAGCAACCCGGAGGTGTTCAAGCTGAGCGACAGCCAGCCTGCCAATATTGCTGGCAGTTTCAACATGTCCCTGCAGGGCTGTGATCAGGATGCCCAGAACCCGGGCGTTCTTCGCCTGCTCTTCCAAGTCGTCGTTCAGCACCCGCAGGTTGATGAGAGTAAGTAGCTCTCTCTGCTTCCTTTTGTTGCTTTTCCTTACAGATGTCTGGACTGAGCACCACAAGAGAGAGAAATACTCTTTTTTGTTATTTTCCTTGAACTGTGGTTCCCCCTATGCGTTGAAGGAGGTTGCCAAACAATGCTGAGGTCTGTTTTATTGCCTAGGGTACCACTGGCCACCAGTACAGCAAGGCGAGCAGCGATGCTGAAATTTGCAATTTGCAATGGAGTATTTAGCGCTGTTGTATTTTTTACACTGTAACTTATAAATGGAGACTCCTTTCCCTTTCCAGCACCTGAGTCACGTAATTGAAAAATGCCTTTAACAGTTTTGCTTTCAGACATGAGACTCAACATTTTAAAGATTATTCTTAAAGTGTGAACCCAGTTTTTGTTCCCTACGTGAGCAGTTGCACTTAACAAGGTGGAACCCGCTGTCATGGTAGGTAGCAAGATCTGTGGCATTAATTGGTCAAATGAGAGATGTAAAATTGTCTCTGTATTGCTAATGGCATCAATATGCATCTTCTCTTCCTTTCTTCCTTCGAGTTTTATTTTGCTTCTTAGAGGAGGTTAAACATCAACTAGTGTGAAGAAGTCGCATTAAACACAAAAGTTGTCAGTAAGATATTCCACTAATAATATCCCCTACATATTTGGATGTTCTTTACATTTCTTTCTCTATACTAAGAAAATTTTGTTTGTTTGTTTTCTTGCCCTAAATACAGTTTGGCTTAGCACAATGATTTGTAATACCAGAGCGTATCTCTAAAAAAAGAAATAAAAGTCCTGTTGAGGTAATGAGCCATGGAGTTAGTGATTTAGCCTCTGACTTCACTGCTCTGACCTCAATTCAAGCTGGAGGTTTATAATCAAGGTGTGCTCACTGGACATGAGCAGGTGGAGGAAACTCTACACTTGACTGCCACTGTGTCAGGAGCTACTTAGAGACTTTCTAAGTAATTTTGGAGAGAATAAGGTTTGAATGGCTTTTGTGCCCTGAAGTCACATATCCAGAAAGGATCTGTAGCATCTCACAGTTACAATTCTTTGTTCTTTTTTGGTCTAGCCTGGCTCTGTTTATGAACAGCAAATCCTCAGAATGGTTAAAAAATCGTGTTTGCTAACATTTATTGTGTGTTGCATCTTGGAAGCTAGACAGAATGAAAGCATTATATTCAGTTAATCAGCTTTATCTACCTTCTTCTTTGGAAAGCAAAAAGAATTTTAATATATTTATGGCCAGTAGACAAGACAATAATCACGTAAAAAATTAAAAACAGGTTGTCATTCCATGAATGAAATGCAAGTAATAAACCACTTGGATTTAAGAGACAACAGTGGTTTCTCTAGGGATTTTATGGGATTTCATGATTGATTTTTGTAGTTATATAAGTTTCATCAAAGATTCACATTCAGCCCTCAGGTTGCCATCTGCAACATTGCTCTCATTAAAAATGCATTGGTATCTGCATATTCTCAAAGCTTCCCAAACATTTGGGTATTCCACAGCTGTCTGTGGTGCTTGTCATTAAATAAGAAGAAAGTATAGCTCTTTCCAGTAACAATAACTTCTTGATGTAACTCTTCCTGTGTTTGGCTGCTGCAGGAGAAAACATTCTGAAAAATTATAACCTTGTGGTAGGAGTCCTGGGTTATGTGCTTGGTTGTGCCAATGACTTGGATAATTCCATTTGACTGCTTGCCTTTTTGTCTGCTTGTCTTCCCACACAGGGGAAAGCTGTTTTATTCACCTTTTGTGTATGACTTTGAGATCTGTAGCTAAAGCTAAAACCAGAAAATGAAGAGTAGTAATAGAGTATGTGTGTGTATATAGTTACATTACTTTTCCCCCATCCTTGGTAGAATCATTGAATGGTTTGGGTTGGAAAAAACCTTAAAGATCCAAACTGCCCTGCCATGCCCTTCCACTAGGCCAGCTTACTTTCTTTGACATCAGAGAGAGGTGCCTTATTAAACATCACCAGGATGATGTGTGGATCCAAAATCTGTCTTTCCACATGACAGTCAATCTTTATGAACTACGCTTACATTTTTTTCCTCTTTCTTTCTGTTTTCTCCTTCCAGGTGTTCCAAGTATTTGCTGTGACAGCTGCTCATATAATGAAGTGAGAAGAGGTGGAGGAAGTTCTGCTTCACTCTGTGCTTCTTGCCTGTAATTGGGGTGTTTCTCGTTGCAGATGTAACCCATTTGGTCGACCTGAGCAAGGAGACAAACATGACTGTGACGATACACTTGGAAGGGTGGCCCAGCCACGTCCCCCTCATGTCTGACCCCGTATGCCTGATCTGCAAGGATCCTCGCACCTGTGACCGTGTCTTGACTTTAACCTCTGGTGCTGTCTACAGGATCTCCTTTCTCTGCAAGGACTTGTCCCGGCTGAGGATCACGGCTGAAAAAGGCATAGGTACGACAAAAGTGGCTTAATGCTGTTCCATAGGGAATCCTTTTGCATGTTTTTCCCCACGGGTCAGCCAAATTTGTTCCCTTGCGTTGGCTTTAAATGGATTGAGGTTGGAAACCAGCTGGGAGATGGGTGCAATGAATCTGGAGGTGACCTTGTTCAGTGCATCATTCTACCTTTAAGAATAGAAACTGCGTAGCTGTTCCTAGAAGGGAAGAGATAGAAGTCACCTAAGTCACTGCAAATTATGTAAACAGAGCCAGAGAGCCACGAATCTGCCCATGAAAATGCAGGGCCAAGGTTGCCATCAGGGGTGCATCTTGTTCTGCATGCATGTCCCCTTGATGTAGTATTTTCCCCAATGCTTTCAACTACAGGTAGAAAAGAGATTTTAAGTATCCATACCTTGACTAGTCTGCAGCAGTGTCCCAGTCAGCAGGCATATCTTGAGTGAGGGCCTTTGAATATATTTGTTTGTTTCTTTGGTATCCTGCACCTGTTAAGGAAAGCTCTTTAAATATAAACAATGCACATTTGGATAAAGGTTACTAAGAGAGGATATTTTCGTAGGTAGATGTTTGGGCCCGTAATGCAAACCTGAAAGCACTCCGCGTGTGCCCAGGTGTTTCCTATGCAAGAAATACCCAGCCCTTGGGATTTTGTTTTTGTTTTTGCAGGCTGTATGGATATTCGTTGGTGTCAGGGGAAGATCTATTCCCTTTCAGTGCCCAAGACTATTACCCAACTGCCAATTCAACTGCATAAATTTATTTGGAAGCTCTTGGCTACCGATCTGATCAATGTAGAAATTACGTCTCCGTTCCTGAAACTTCAGCAACGCGTCTCAGAGCAGAGGTGCAACACGAGCTACAGTTACAGGATTGTTAGTGCCGCCCCAGAGACAAAGATGAATGTTGGTGTATTCTGTCCTGGTGGATCTATTGAAAAGATTCAGATGAGGAATAACATCACCATATCCTTAGAAACGCTTGGTAAAGGATTCACCAATGAGTCTATACCTCAGGATCTGCAAATGTCTTTTGTGCCACATATTAAAGGTAAAGTAGTGGGGTTTATGCTACTTTGTTGTACAGTGATAGATCTCTCAGTAGGCTTATTAAAGCACATATGGACGAAGAGAAATTAAGAGTTCAATCCTTTAGCAATGGCTCTAGGACTAGACTCTAGAATCAGTCTTTATCTGAACTTTGTATTCCAGGTAGTGGATAGTTGATTGTGGCAAATTCTGCAGGTATGTCTGTGTTTATTGTGATAACACTGATGTGGGAAAGGACAATAATTATCAAAACTAAGTTTTCTTTTTTCGCTTCACCACAGATGAGTGCACGTTCACCGTGAGTCCAAATCCAAAAGCTAAAGTTTACCTGCAGACTCCCAACGAGCGTTACGGTTTGCCTCCTTATGTTTCTGTGTCCTGGTTCATCGTTGTGCCCAGCAAGCAAACTGCCCGCCTCGGGTTCTCCAAGGACCGCATGGGCCTTGCCTGTGAGACGGGCCGTGCCTACATCAACATAAAGGAAGAGACTCCGGGAGCAGAGGAGATCGTGCGCCGCGAGGATGAGCTCCTGCCCCAGCCCCGAAACATGCACCACAACTTCTGGGTCAATGTCTCCAACTGTAAACCCATGGATAAGACACAGCTGACCTTGCAGTTCTGGGTGACTTTTGCTGACAAGAAAATAGGTGAGTCTTGTAAGGTTGTGGTGGTTTGTTTTTCTGCTTGTTTCCTTGCTTTCCCTTGGGGTAACAGTAATGGGTGGTGGGAAGTTGGATGTGGGTGGTTTGCAAGATTCCTGGCTTTGAAAATGTCTGTCCCTCAAAAACTTCAAGAGTTTCAGCTGGGTACTTCTAGGAGCTGGGGAGGAAGGAGGGGTTTTAATGTGGTATGTTTTTTTGGGGGGCGGGTGGTGTGTTTCTGGGTTTTCTTTTATTGACACAAGAAATGGCAAGGATCGAGGTAGTAACACGAGATTGCATTAAAAAAAAAAAATTAATTTACCTTTTTTAATTGGAGATAACAGACAGAATGTATAATAAGATCAAGTGATGTTTTTCCCTTCCAGGGTCACAGACCTAGTGAACAGCTTGGGATTTGATTATGCAAACTTATTCATCTAAGTAGTCCTCACTTCATGTTAGCAGTTCAATTAGTCTCAGTGTTCACATGAGCAAGAAATCCTCCCTAGGACAGGTCTGACCATTTAATGGAGATTGGGCCCTGACTGCTAGCAGCAAACTCTGTGTTCTTGTTCTCTTTCATCTCCCTGAAACATAAAGAGTTTTTTAAAAAAAGATGAGGGGGCATTTTCAGGGTAAGCTTTGCTTATGTAAATTTGCTTCACATTTACAATTTCTAATTTTTTGATCTTTTTTTTCTTCTTTTTTTAAAGAATGCATACTTCTTTTATAACATGCAGCATTTTTCTTTGCTCATGCATGGACTTTTGTAAACAATTTTATGACTCCTAGAGAGCCCCAGGTCAACACAACCTGTGCATTTCAGAGGAGAGCATGGTTTTGAGGGGAAGCGGTGGAAATGTCACTATTTCTTCTTTCTCTGTTTCTTTCTGTGCTTTCATCTCTTCCTTGCCTGTTCGGCCAGAGACGTGTGAGGTGCTGTGGGTGAGTTTAGCAGTGCATGAGCTGTATCAAAAACTCTTTGAGGTGGGTGGGTTGGTTGGGTTTCCACTGCCAGTAGCAGGAGCTTGTTGCTTTGGTCACCAATCTCTTGGAAATGGCCTGTGGCAAGCATGGCTTAGGAACTTCTGCTCTGCCAGCAGCTGCTAGGCTTAAAAGCTTTTGAAGGAGTTCAGACCCAGATAGATTTTAGGAGAAAGCTGAGTGTTCCTTCTTTTGCTCAGTGTCCTTGTTCCTTGTCTGATTGCAGACCTTGGAATCATACTTGCTGTGGTGGCCGGGGCTGGAGTTCTCACAGCGATTGGACTGACCGTGTACTGTGTTAAAAAGAAGTAAGTTCATAATTCAGCATGTGTAACTTAGCAGTTCAAGAAGGCTTTGGGAGAGCTGCTGGGCCCTCTGTTCCATGTGCTGATATCCTTTGAACCAGAGTATAAAGCATGAGGAAGGCATGGTGGAAGTAGCATGACCCCAGGAATGCTTCTTCACTCTCTAAATTGACTAACTTCAAGAGCAGAACAGCATTCCTGGGGTCACATTACTTCAGCCTGCAGAGCAGTGCTTACCTTGGTGTTAAGTGCAGGCTCTTGGACATACTGTAAGTCAGGGGGTGGTTGGACCTCCTCAGCAGTCCCTGCAATTTGAAATCCCAATGAATGTGGCTGTTGCACGCATGACTCAAGTCTTTGTTCAAACAAGCTGTGAACTGATGAAGATATACTCAGAGCTTTCTTTCATCCGCACAGCCTCCAGCAACTTCTGGAGTTTGCACATCAAGTGGGGGCAATTTTCTGTGAGATGAGCCCTTGGGGAGAGAAGTGGGTTGTGCAAAGCTTACTGCATGGCATTACTCATGTGAGCAGAGTCTGAAGTCATTGATAGCCTGGGCTTTCTGATACGTATATGCTCAGTGCTGTCACAGTGGTTGAGTCCTATAGCTGTAGAGCTGGAATGAATTTATGCAATATGGTGACTAGTGCAGTTAGGAGCACATTTTCCTGCCACACAGGAAAGACTTTACAAATGCAGGCTTAAAAGTCTTCAGCCTTTTTTCTTTCCAATTTAGGGACAGTCACTCAGGAAAGCTTAATTAAGAAGAATTCATTTGGCTTTCATTTTGACTCACTATCTTGTCTTCAGTAACACAGCCTTGTTTTTGTGAAGATCTAATGGTCTCTGGGTCTTATTGCCTGCGGATGTTGTGGGACTCTACAGTGCACAGCCAGGACCCCAGTGCTTGGGAGACCATTGGAGTTAATCTCGCAAACTTCAGGGTTAGCAGAGCAGCAGTGGGTAACCAAAGAGTGTGAAGTTGTTTTCTGCTCTGTTAAAAAAGAATGTCTAGTCTTAGGAGTTATTTCTCCCAAAATTGCAAGTAAAGCCTTTAATCCAGGTAGGCTGCCTGACACTGTGTGGATGGGATGAGTGAACAGAAGCTGTTGTTATTGAGTTCCAACGCACCAGACGTGTCGTTCTTGACCTGTTAACGATTTCACCTCTGTTACAGAAAGAAGAAAACCCAGAATCCCATGGTGGGAGTGTACAATGCTAACGTGAATACCCAGGTGCCTGGGAAAAAAGGCTTATTCAGAAAAGGGAGGCAAAACAATGAGTCTCATGTCTATGCAGTTATTGATGATGCTGTGGTCTATGGACACTTGCTGAAGGAGTCCAATGGCTCAGTTGCTCCGGAAGTCGATGTGTACCGACCTTTTGATGGACCCATTGGTAGCTTGCCACCTTCTCCACCTCCATTCTCCTTCAGAAAAGACATTAAACGCTCTTCTAACACTGAGGAGGAACCTCTGCCTCTGACGGACACAGACCAAGACACTTACACATTTGCTCATCAAAAATTAGGGCAATCAGAGGACAATGGAGATGCAAATAAAAAGAATAAGGGAGATACAAGTGTGCCCTTGCTGGAAAAGAAGGAACAGGATGGTTTAGTGGAGTAATTCTATGCCAGGTATAGCAGTTTCCTGTGGAAACACAGGTGTAAGGACAGTGCCCTAGGAGAGAAACACACTGAAGAGGAGTGTTATTTTAAATATGTTTTTATGGTGTTTTGTTTCCTGTGTGTGCTTTCAGTTGTTTTTTGTCCTTTTTTTAAAACTTCAGCCGTTGATGGCTTTCAGTTTTAAAGTGAACACTTAGCAAACTCCATACCAGTCAGGACTCTCCTGGACTGGTGGTGGAACAAGTGCCAAAGGTGTGCTTCTGCTGTTTACTGTAAGGGCATCAGGAAAATCAATTCCTAACCACCAGCTTAAAACTGGTCACTGATAGTGGGGAGAGATTTCTGTCCAGGGTTTCCTCCTCTCACAAGCCATTATTTGTCTGAGTGTTGGTTGGTGACTCCTAGAAGATGCAGACAGCATCACTGTTCTCAAGGCAGCTCCAGGTTGCACGTGTCCAGGCAATCTGCACTTGCAGCTTGAAAATCTGTCAGATTTAGCACGTCAGTGGCTATGTGAGTGTAGTGAAAGACCATGTATGCTGCCTGGAATAGCTCCATGCCTGTAAATCAGCGTGATCACTTGAGCTTGGGCTCTTCTCCTTCAGAAGATAAGGTATGGGTTTTCTCTGATTTTTTACTGATGTTGTTATACTTGGATTGCACCATGTGAGCTTATACCAAAGACTATTTTATTTGCTTTTTGAGAAAAACAGTTTCAAAGGTCTAAACCAATTTGTGGTTCTGTTCAGGTGCCAGTGACATTCACATTTTAGTAATACCTTCCACTTTTGGTTCAAGTGAGAGTAAGGATTCAATAAAGAAATAATGATGTGGTCATTCAGCTGTTTGCCGGTGCTTTTCACTTCACCTGTTACTAAGGTTTAAAATACAGGGTAAAGAAAATGCAAAAAATGAATCCATAAGAAAAGCCTAGATGCTTTATTTTTTTTTTTATTTTTTTTTTCTGTGTATCGATCTGAATTAAGCAACCATATTCTGATGGTGAGGACAGTTCTTGGCTTCTGGCAGAACTTACACTTCTCTTGTCTAGCTGCCCCTGAAAGGTCTCTCTTGAAATCAGGTCTCATTTTAAGTGCTGTAGTTAGCATAGTGACAGTTTCTGTGCCTTTGACAACACCAGGGTCAGATTCCTTGTGGGAATGAAGTTGCCTTTTATATACAAACATCTGCCTTGTCCAGGAGTGCAGTTTACTGTGGGTGTTTGTAATTTTGTGTGCAGCACTAGACTAAATGACTGGAGAATTTCTCTCCAAATACCTTACTGTGACTGTTTCTGGCCTAGTGATACACAGAGGTGTCATGAAACTTTTAGACAAGTGTTACATGTAGTGATGCTAAACATATAATATTTAAAATTGAAATTCCTTTATCGGAAACCTTAGTGTTTGCATTAATTAAAAATGTGGATTTCTTCCTGTGTTAACTATGCTGGCGTTGCCCATTGACTATTTGATCAAGTATGTGCATTTAACAGTGTGTTAATACTGCTTGGACCACTACACAATTCAGTATAAAGTCATACCTGACACAGTTTTCTGTAGCATATATCAAAACACATGCCAGCTAAAAGTGCCTTTAATTGTTTCAGGTATCTTCCTGCTCATTTTTATCACTTTAATACAGAAATGTGTATTCCTAGATCTGTGGCTACTCACTGGGATCATGTATTTCACAGTGTACTGAATCATTTTGATGTCATTTGACAACTTAAAAAGATTTCTGCAATACTGGTATCAGATTTTCTCAGGTAACTGAATTGCCAAAAACGTTTTTTATCAGAGTAGTCCAGTTGTGCACTTGTCTGGTCAATGTTCCTCACTTCTGTTTTATTGAAAAGTCTGTAAAAGACTTTTCAACAAAGTCAAGGCTTTCTCATCCCTCTTGCTCAACTTCTGCAGTTCTTTAGATGAAATTTTTAGTTCATGTTCCTTGTAACCAACTTGAATAAAACATAATGGAGGTTGGGCTTTTGTTCACAACCTCTTGATCCTTGAGAATATGATTCTTGTTGACTGATACTTTTCTATGTTCTATTTTAACTCAGCTTTTCATGTGGCAATATGAACCTTAGTTTACAGATGTCCCCAGTCTGAGGTTGACTTTTGGTGTACTTTTCTGGTGTTTTTAAAGAAAGAGTTCAGACACAGATTTCAGTTTGCTTTACATTAAGAAAAAGTTGTGACTTAATTTTTTTTTTATTAAGTAAATAAATTATAATGCTACTGTCAACTGGAGTAACTAATGTATCTCCTTGTGTGTGTGTGTGTGTGTGTGTGTGTGTGTGTGAACTCAGGCTGAAGTATTTTGAGTATTTTGTCTGCCTGTTGGTAGCTATGCCATCACCCTGGACAATAGGAAGGGGTTTCTAGGGAGCCTGCTTTCCTGGGATAATAAACTGCTCTCTGTGCATGTCCTTATTCTTGCATAGCTGGTGGTAGGCTGCTGATGACTGTTTTTAAAGGCTTGTGTTCAGGTCACTGAGGAGAAAGGCTGTAAAATATTTGTAGATTTCATATAAAAATAAACAGTTCAGCAGCTTCTCAGTAGGGTTGAGATGTTTGTACTTTATTAATGCCCAACTGACACATACAGTTGAATTCAAAATTAATTTTTTTTCGGGGATAATATTATGCACATTTTATGATCAGTCCTTCAGCCCAGCAGTGACCCTTATGGAAAGGTGTGAAGCCCATTTTGTTCTAAATATAGGCTCATGGAATCAGTACATACTGATTGCTCTTTTGGGGTTGTTTATTTGTTTGTTTGTTTATTATTTTGGGGCAAGTTTAACAGACACAGAAAATTATGTTTGAAGTCCTTAGTACTGAGGATCCCAGTAATTACTGGGGCTGGATCCTAGGCTTAATAAATGAGATCTCCTCTTGGAAGGTTTGGGAAATGGGGCAAGGATCATTCAGTCTCTAAGCCTTCTCCAAAATTGCCACTTAATACAAATGTAGATGCAAGTGCTTATCATTTGTATTTTTACTGCAATTGTGCCATCCTGGAGTAATTTAAAAATGAAAATTTCCAAGTTTAATTAGCTGTTAATTGGAAGGTGGGTGCCCACAGGAGGACAGCAGTTGCAGAACTCCTGGCCCAAATGTAATTTGCTTGTGAAGAGCAAAGAGAAGCTCAGGGTTCTGTTGCCCAAACCAGCAAAAGTTGAAAAGATACCTCTTGCTTCTTGGGCTTGAATTTGTAAGATTTGGACAATCTTGAGCTGTCAAAACACTCAGTAATTGCTTTATTTTTAAGCATGTTTCTGAACAGTTTAGTTAAATTTCTAGGTAGATCAAAAGCCAAGTTACTATTTTGTTGCATTACAGTAAAATCTGTAGAGCACTAGTAGGAAATGAGAAGGTAGTTTTTATTGTCAACACCAGACTAACAGTGAGACTTCAACTCCTTCACCCTCAGGGGGGAAAAAAATCATGTTACTCTGAAGAAACCACGCTGGGATACCTGTGAGTGTGCAGAGAAAACATTTAAATCTGTGAATGTTGTGGGCGGAGGAAGGAGAAAGCAGAATGCCAAATATCACTCATCCATGTGCACATCTTCACCAGCCAGCATCTAACTGCACCCTGTGATAAACACAAAGGTGGAGGCTAATCTGCCTCCCAGAAAACTTTGAAGATGGAAACAAAAACCCAAACACAAACAAACAAGCCCCCCAAAATTAAACAAAAAACCCCCACCAAAAACACAACTGAACAACAACAACAAAAAAGTGGAGGATATATTTCTTGAGTATAAACAGCTTTCTACATCCAACTTTGTGATCTTCTTTAAAACTGAGGAATTGTGGCGTGGAGAACTAACCCAGCCTGGAGGAAGGAACAGTCCTTTTACAAGGACTTTGAAACAACATGCCAGAAGTTTCTTCGACATAAATGAAGCATGGCAAATTGTTTCAGTCAGCAACACTTAACGCATAAAAGGTGTTTTTTGTGGTTTGGGCTGTGTCCATTTCTTGTCTTAAAGAATTGTTACAATATCGCACACAAACTGGGCTTTATGCTTCTGGGCAAAATGAATCTTCAAAGACCCAAGGAACCGCTTTGTTCCTTGGTCCATTTGTGAGTGCATTTTGTATATAGATACGTGCATTTATCCTGGTACGACTGCTGCAGCCACTCACAGCTGTAGAAACGCTGCGGTGCTGCATCCTGTCAAAGATGCTTCAACCAAGCAGCACTCGCTCAGCACACAGCACTGTTTTTAGGTATGAGGCTAGAAAAAATGACCTCACTTTCTGAAAAGTGCTTTCTCAGAAGAAAATGAGAGGAAGTGTTTTGGCAGTATCCTGTCATCTTTGCAACAGAGCTATTTTATTTTTTTCCAACTGGAGATTATTTGATTTGAGAAAATTTTATTTAGAATCAACTAAATGTTTCATGTAAAGTATGTGCTCCCCTTTTTATATATTTATTATTTTTAAACAAAATTTTGAAATTAAGTGTTTTTTTTTTAATTTAAAATGCATGGATTTACTACTTCATTTCCTTTAATATTTAATTTATTTTTTAAATTTATTTAAAATTTTATTTTTATTTCAGTTGTTGGTTGCCCTTGTTGGTTGCCGTTTCCTTTGGAGGCTGCATCCTCTGGTGGATTGGTTTGGGTAAATATGGAGAGAGGTGAGGGTGCACTTCCCTTTCACATCCTTAAATTAAATGAGGACAGGGCTGGGTGTTCCTCTTCCTCAGGAACCCTGGGAATGGTTTTCCCTGAAGGGGATACAACCTTTGCCACTTGCTATGATGGGAAAAATACCCCATATTGGTCTTTACCTTGAGGGCAAAAAATGACAGACGGAGCCCATATGGACACCTCCCTTCATACATGAGATTAACGGTGGCAAAGCAGCTGCTGATTACATGTATAAATCTAGTTTTCTGCACAGAAGAACTTGTCCTTAAATGAGATTCACCACTTGGTCTCCCGAGTATGAACTGCAGGCTCTTAATCCAAATTGTTTTAGCATCTGCTTCAAATTCATCATCACAAATGCTTTTTATTTAAAAGGTGGTGTGTGTTTTTTTAAAATAAAGGAGAAGCAAACTAGTGGTGTGGTTTTCCTCTCAGAGTGCTGCTTTTATTTAATGGCTGGCTTCTGGAAAAAGTAACCCAGGAGCAAATGCTTGTTTGTAATGTGTTTTTGTTGTAATATGTGTTGTAAAGTTGTTGTTTTGTAATATGGGGTTAACTACAAAAGGGGAAAAAAACCTAAACTATTGCTCTGTAGCTTAAACTGGTAAATAGACTTTTGCTCGTACTAAATTCTGTGTGTGCACTGTGGGCCATAACAGCCTGAAGCTTTCAGCTCTGAAGACCTGGCAGCTTCTGCTGAGGCAGAAACTATCAGAGTTAGGCTATTTAGAAAAAATCCCTACTCCTGATATCCTCCGAAATGAGGACTTTAAAGAAAAATGCAGTGATAAATGTTTTTGTATAAGAATTATGGTTCTAGTAAGATGCTAGCTCAACAGCTTGAATCTTTTTAGATTTCACATTTGCATAGTAAATGAAAGCTGTTCTACTTTCTGCCAAATCAGACCTGTTTAGATACTTGTTAATTCCTTTCACAGCTGAATGCTTTACCCATTCAAAAGCTTATAAACAGTTAATAGGTTTTCCCATAGTTTCCTTAGGTTAATGAGAGTTTACTTAGCAAGAGGCAAACCCTAAAAAGTAACCAAAGGCCTAATAAAATATTCTAGTATGATTGTTTGGTGAACATTTTATAGGTTAATCTTTCAGAGCAATTAAAAAAAAAAAAAAAAAAAAAAAAAAAAAAAAAAAAAAAAAAAAACCAAAAAACCAGTGAGTGATTAGATCTTCCTCTCCAATTTCTCTCCTCTGGGTTATTGAAGAAAAATTTCTAAGTATCTTAAAACAGCCCAACAAGGCATATGGGTTCAAGCATGTGTCTAGTATCTCAGAAGACAATATTTTTGCTTGCTAGTCAAGTATCTTAGGAAAATGGGCAATTGACTATATACCTATGTATTCTGACATTTTATACATTTGGCTGGTGAGTTCTGCAGGTCAAACTCTCTCATGTTCTCCTTGGGTTTTTATGGTCACTTGTCTGGATTAAAGGACAGGACATAGCTTCAGCTGAAGGGAGTTGATGAATTTCTGTAGGAGTGCTTCCCAGTACAGCTGCTGGGGAATTTGTGCCCAGGATATGGCTGGGAAAGTAGCACTTCTGGGCCTAAGACAGCTCAGGCTCCAGAGGCTGAACCATGCATCAACAAATCTGCTCTGAACACCACTGAAAGATGGATGTTTGTCATCACCCTCCTTTCTTTTCCTACTGTTGTATCATCATCTGCCTTTCTCCCCACACTCCCAATCAACAAAATTCAAGACAGAGGTCTCCAGAAACCAAATTTTTGGGTGAATGTTCTCTCAGTGTTGGTGTGAAATACTTATAAACCTCTGTCTACAATATATTTCTTACTCTAGCCTCACCTGAACCTGCCTGGAATACTGTAAAGCTGCTGTGTGAAATTTGCTGCAGCAAGGTCATCAAGTTTTGCCACAGAGCAGGCACAAAGCTGCTTCAGCACTGCATGAAGTGGCAGTACTTGAAGTAGTTGACATCTCAAGTAGCTGGAGAGGTACTTGGGAAAGCATTAATATATGTAGGAAAAGCTCAAATTAGTCTGGAAAATACTGCTTCTCTTGACATGAACGACCTCTTGTGTAAGTAACACCTAATTGGGTGGAAGGGTGCAGAACAATAACCCAGGTCCATGAATGGTGGAATGAGTCATATCTCTACCAGTGACCTTTTTCCAAGATGCTTTACAAAATCTGTACTTGCTTCACTGACACTGACTGTATTAAAAACATCACCAATTCACACTATCCTTTAGGTGATGCGATAGTCAGAACTTGGTGACTTTTTGTCACTGAGGAGCAAAGCAAAGGAGAGACAGTCCCCTTCCTGCCACCTCGAAGGAGAGAGATGATAATAGTGCATCCCTTCACTCTTGAAGGCTCAGATATCAATTTTAATTTTAATCATTAAGCTGAAACTCAGTGCTTGTTCTGAGGTTAGAGATTTTTCCTTTATGCTTTCTTTTGGGGTGATTCCACCTCATTCTGGTGTATCTTATTTTCCTGATGTTAAAGTCCAGAGCTTTACAGCCATAATGTCTCTTGCTCTTTTAGTACACAAACTTAATGCAGCTTCAAGTCCCTGTCTCTGGAATGATCCACTTTAATTCCCAAGGAGTGTGTGTTCAGGGTATTGGAAAGACCAAGGAGAGCAGGAAAGGAGTGGTGTCATTGGCCCTGCAGGGAAGGTGAGAGGATGGTCACCACAAAGCAATATCTCACTACTGGGCTCTGCCTCACTTGATGCAGCCAGTTCCTGAGACTCAAGACCAAGATTTTCTAGGGACCTCCAGCATCATCTCAGCTCTCTCATTAGCACATGAATCAAAGGCTGAATATTTGCTTTGCTTGCTGCAGTGTGGCCTTCAGGGCTGCCTGCTCTCCTTTTTTAATGGACGTTTATCACCCGATCAAAGTCATGAGGTGGTTTTATATCTGGTTGTGAACACTGCCCACGTCTGTAGTTTCAGCAAGTTTAAAAATAGGCTACTCATATGGGCTAGCAAACAATTCCTCTGAAGGTTTAAAAGAAGGCAAAGTTAACGGTGATTTCTGGCTGTTTTCAAGCTATCCATATTTTATCTGTCAGGTGTGTTTTTCCTAGTACTATGCTTTCAGGAGTGTTTACCTTTCTCCAGCAATACAATACAACTACTTGCTGTGTTTGCATTCTTTTTTGGTGTATACATTTTAATTTAGCACTAATTGTTGTTCTTCTTTTTTGAAAGCATGTTCCAGGCTGGGTATAAAACTTGTCAGTCATTCGCTGTAGGTACACAGCAACCCACCCACACAGCTCCTTCCAAGTTCTCACTTTTCAGTGGAACCAGTTCTTTGACCCTGTTTATAATCAGTGCAATTCCTGGAGTGTTCCCTAAAATGGGACTGGTTTAAGGTCACTTGGGGGTTTGGCTTTCTGCTGTGATGCATAATAGAACAAAGTGTGAGAGCCTACCTGGATAAATGTGTGTGGCAGCACCTCTGTGTTGGTGCTCGGGCAGGTGGGACCTGTGCCATTGCCCATCTCCTGGGGTTTGGATCCCCATGGCTTGACACTCAGGGGCTTTGGATCAAAGCCTTCCCAGTGACAGAGCAATGTCCACATTGCACATGAATCCAGATGAAGTTCTAGCTGTCCTTGGACTGTCCTGCTCTAAGAATAAAGCAAATCTTTCACTGTCGTTGATCTGATTCACATCTTCATCTATGCACTCCTGAATTGTGTGTTTGGATTGAACTATTTGGATTTACTATTAAAAAAAATATTTCATTTGCTTTTTGGCGATTTAGTGGAGTTTCTTTCCAGTTTCCTTCTGGTTGAATAAATAAGTTTCACCTCTTGCCTGCTGATCACACTTGGCAGAGCAGCAAGACCTAGTTAGGTTTGGCAGCACTACAGTGTAGAAATCACATCCCACAAGGGATTATATTATTGGCTTTCTTGCTACCCTTGTTCTCTAGGAAGGTTTTTACATGACAGCTTGTCCATCAGGTGTCTGAGGTCAGCTGTCTGCTCCTGAAATACCTGTTTTTCTCCTGTGACTGTGAAAGAGGAATTAGTTATGTCGGTAGGATCCCTTGTTCAGTGGCTGTGTTTGCACAGAAGTTGATAGGGACCTCTGGAGATCACCAGATTACACCTCCTGCTCAGAGCAAGGTCCCATTTGCCGGGGCCACTTGTCCAGTCAGGCTTTGAGTATCTCCAAGGGCAGAGGCTCCACAGCCTCTCAGCAACCTGTGCCAGGGTCTGACTACCCTCACAGAGAAAAAGGATCTCTTCTCTTCTCTTCTCTTCTCTTCTCTTCTCTTCTCTTCTCTTCTCTTCTCTTCTCTTCTCTTCTCTTCTCTTCTCTTCTCTTCTCTTCTCTTCTCTTCTCTTCTCTTCTCTTCTCTTCTCTTCTCTTCTCTTCTCTTCTCTTCTCTTCTCTTCTCTTCTCTTCTCTTCTCTTTTGTATTTCATTTTGTGCCCACGGCTCTGTCTCCTCTACCCCCCCTCAGGCACTTACCTGAGACCCCCTGAGCCTTGCTCTCTCTTCACACAACAGCTCCCAAAATCTCTTCTACTTCCCTGCACTCACATCACTAGGTCCCTGTCCCTCCTGTACTGGGGAGCTCAAAACTAGACCTGGCACTCCAGATGTGGCCTCACTGGTCCTGAGAAACATAGAAACAGGGTAAACTATTGAATGTCAGAGACCTCACTTTGGGGATCCTTGTTAATGGGTGTGATAGAAATAGAAGTTACTGACACTGCAGTGGGAAACCAAGCCATCTGTGGGGCATTTCTGTAGGGGTTTTAGGTTTTATTTCCCCTCCTGCATTTTCTTTTACAAGATGCAGTTCTTCCCAAACAGTGTTTTCTAAACACAGCTTCTTGAGACACGTTCTCCATTGCCAGGCTGGTAAGCAGCTCAGGTGTGTTCTCTGCCTCAGGCTCAGGGCCAGCTTTCTAAAAGGGCTGAGGTGAGAGCAGCTCTGTTCTGCAATCAGCAGCTGGCCTCACCTCTTGGCAGCACAGCATCTTGGGTCTCTCCTTCCTTCCTGGAGGGAAGCTGCAGGCACTGAGGTGCCTTGTGGCTGCTGCCAGCTTGGATGGCCCCAGGCTCCAGCACAGCAGGACAGAGGAGTCACAGGGAGGTGATGCAGACACTGACCTGTCTGCACAGCAGGACAGTGGAGAGGCTGCTGGGTGTGAGCCTAAAATGGTTGTGATTTGTTTCCAGATGTATTTGGAACAGTCTCCAACTTTGAACTCCCTCTGGGTACTTCTATATGAAAGCAATAAACCATGTTTGGTTTTTTTTGTTTGTTTGTTTTTTGTTTTGTTTTGCACACTATAGCTGATATCCTACCATCTATCCCCAAGGATATGCTCTCCATTAGTTTAGTGACTCCCCTCCCTCCCAAGCTGGTTTATATTTACGCTCCCAGGTGTGTTTTGGCTTAACCTTGTTTGCTGCGTCTCACAGATCTGTGTTTCTTCTGTCTATTGTGGCTTCTGAGATGGAGAAACGTAACTTCAATTTAGCTTTTTATTTTATTTATAAAAGGAGGGACTGACAGTGGGGTTCAGTGCTTACCCAGGAGCAGGAGCAAACAGTAAAGCCCATAGGAATCACAAGACTGCAGTTCAGGGGCAGAGCAGATACTTCCCTTTTGAGGTTCATTCTACCAATGGTCTCATTCTGCAGCCACAGAGGTGGGAATTGTGTTCCCTCCATGTAAGGCAGGAGCAGAGGTGTTGAGGGACTGTTCCTTGCAAATGATGACCTGATGTGGAGAGAACCTCCAGTCTCAGTAGCACCCAGGCTGGGCAGACATGCACAGGGAGCAGAGGCGTGGGGTTTGGTTTCCTGTTAGCACTGCCAAGTCCCGCAGAAGTGTTCAAGGCCCAAAACAAGCTTTTGGCTCACAACTCCCAAATTCTTACCCACCTTTGTCTACCCAGCCCATTCACTGACTGAAGCCAAAAGCATCCTAGCTGCTGCTGCTTGTGAATGCTGTGCTGTTCTGGCCCTGGTGCTGAGAGAGGCTTTGGAAAGGCAGTACCTATTTTATGGTTAACTATTTCACTCTGAACCATCTGTTCCTTTCATGGACCTTCAAGCAAAGACCTGTGTTGGAGTCCAGGGCATTCCTTTGGCTGCCCTGGAGGGTCAGAGGCCTGGACAGGGGGGTCTGGGACCCTGACACAGAGGAACATTGGCTTTGATCCCAGTCGATGAGAGAGGCTTCCTACACTGCAAGATGAATTACAGGCCACAAGAGTGTGAAAGATAGTAGTTTAGCTTATCACAAGGTGAAAAACAGTAGGTTTGGGATTTTAGTATGGAAGTGGATGGGAGCAAGATGGAGGATTTGGGGTGTTGTCTCCTGCTTCTTCTTTCTTCTTCCCTCACTCCATTTTCTGCAGTGACAGTGGCACAAAGCAGTTTAAGGAGATTGGGTGTCAAAGTAGGGATGACCTTTTTAGTATAAGTGACAGGTATTAGCAAATAATGATAAATAAAGAACATGTAACATTTAGTATAAAAGATAATGCCGCAGCCCAGTGGGGGGGGGGGGGGGGGTCGTCAGATGCCTGAGCAGCTGCACAGATCTTAGTTGGGCACTGAGAAAATTGTAAGATAAGAAACAATAAACAAAGCATGCAACCTTGAAAATCAGAACCTGAAGACTCGGTCTCTTTGTTGCATCTGGCTCAAGGCTTTGCAGAGGGCAAAAAGACTCTAAAACCACCTGAATCTCGGAACAAAAACCGAGAGACCTGGACCTGGTCCTGAACTTCATGACCAGGGTGAATTGGGGTGGGGGCCATCAGTGCGGTGGGTTAGCACAGCTCTGTTCAAGTCAGCTGTGGATGACGTTGTGCTGAGGGAACTCCTGTAGGCTCACTCAGTAACTTTTATTCTTTTGTTTATATAGATATATGTACATTTCATGCTTCATCTTTGCTGTGTCACAGAGCCACAAGGAGCTGAGCAGTGCCACCAGAAGCACAAGGTCTTACACAACATCCTCTGTTTTTAATAACATGAGGTTCCTTAGGGATTGCAGTCATCACAATACATTGGTTCAGACATGATGACTTCCACATTTCCTTTTCCTCGGGGAAGAGCTGAGGTTTCTTTCCATTAGTCTGCGTGCCTTTGGTCAAGATTACACTTTGTGGACAGCAGATGTTCCACTCTGGCTTGAGTGCCAAAGGATTTAATGGAAGAGCAAAAAAATGATGCTAGTTCTGGCCCCCAGCAGAGGGACCACATATGCTCAGTACCATTTCCCTATGGAGGCAGCCAGTGGCTGTCCCCCGCTCAATCCCTCCATCTTTGCATTCCCTGTAACCACAAAACACAGGGTTGGACACAAAAAACAACATTGCTGTGGTAGGCAAGGATGAGGACTGTTCTAGAAGTTCCTTCTCTTTGGCTTTTCAAAGAAAATTTGTAGTTCATAATGTACAGTAAGAAGAAGATTGTGAGAATAATAGTAAACTTGCACATGCAGCACTGAAACGACGAGGTCAGTTTTGTCATCCTGGATCCCACAAGTACGGCAAGGGCAAAGCCACCCTTCCCTGTGCTCCTCCCAGCTTCAGAAGAGCAAAACACCTACGAGGGAATGGTTCTGGCAGTTTTGCTTTGTGAAAATAGAGACCAAGAGAGACAGGAGCAAGAAGTCTCCTGAGAGCGACTTTTTATCTTTTAGATTTGACAGATTGACTAGTTCATGTCGTCTCTGGGAATATCCTTTGGCATCTATCTCCATGGCTGTTTTTCAAATTCACACTCCATACAAAGATGATCCAGCTCCAGCACACACATCTTCCCTGATGCTCAGCATTGCCAGGTCCCATGGCTTTCACACTGTTCCTCTTTCGTTTCTGTGTTCCCATAAAAACCCTCACTTTATTTCTCTGGCCACACGTTTGGGTTTTAAGGCCTTGTGGTTTATGACCAGTCAGGATTAAAGTCAGAAATGCTTCCAGCATTGCTGCTTGCCTTCATGTGGATCTCAAAACACGGAAGGGACATCTGCCAAAGGAACTAGAGGATTTATATTGAGACAAACTGGCTTGTAGGGTGTAACTGTGACCTACAGAAAAGAGTCTTGGAAAATGCCAGGAGCAGGGTCCAAAGTAAGGCTCATTGAAGAGCTGTACAAATGAAACCTAATTTTACGTGCAGTCCTGCAGCAGTTGAAACTTCACAGACTGATGTGAAGCACTGTCTTCCACATGGATGGTCTTCTCTCCTACATGGGATGCTGGAGGGAAGAAGGAGGGAGGAGTCATCCCCACCTCAGTGGGTGAAGGAGAGGGACTCTTGGTGCTGCTGCAGTTCTGCTGGTTGGGGAGGAGGTGGGAGGCAGGCTGGGAAGGACTGGCTCCATGCTGGGACCTGAGGTGCCACCTCCCCCACCACTATTGCTGCCAAACAGGGCTGGAGGAGGGACTTTCCTTCTGGGTTAGCTTGTATTTCAGAATGAAATTTCCCAGCAGTAAGGGAGGGGAGGAAGGAAATCTTATTTGCCTATGAAGGGATTCCCGGATTATATCCTGTGTGACAGGGATGATAGCAGGGCAGGAGGGGGAGCATCCATAAAGCGTGTTACAGGGTAGGAGGCACTCACTTTATGCTCTTCCCCTCTGCCTTTGTTATCTCCAGCCTTCAGACACATCCCTGGAGCTGCTCTGAAGAGAAAGACAAAGAGAAGAAAGCACTCCAATCACACTGACTCAACTCCATTCCTTCAGCAAGCTATAGAGATATTTTTATTTTATAGTCATTTGAACAGCAGAGAGTTTGGCAATAGTGACAATCTCAGAAGCGTGCGCTCTGCATTTGTGAGTGCGTGTGTGTTTCCAGCTTGGCTCAGCCTTGATGTCTTGGAAGACCCAACACCATGCTGCTTTTAAACAAAGCAGCAAATTGGAATACCTGTCCCATGGGCAGGATCCTGTCTTGACACCTCCAGCCTGGAAGCGCTGGGTGTGTGACCCAAACTGGAGGGGTTATTTCCAAGCACTGGACTGCAAAGAACCACTGATACCTTTTAGCCAACAGCCAGCAAAGCTCTGTTAAGTTGCCAGGGTGACCTGCACTTCTTTCCCACCATTGCTGTTAATTTAATTTTTTTTTTTTTTCACTTTAAACCTTTTCTCAGTAAAAAAATCACTGAGGTCAGACCTCCAGCTGGGCATGACTATATTGGCACAGACAGCACGCAGCAGATTTATACTTGCCAAGAATCAGCGAAGACTGGACTGGTTCATCTGGATTCCTGTCATATAAACAGGTCAGGTCATTCCTAAAGCTGCTGGAGTGAGTTGTTCTCACTTGGGCTTGTTTTCAATATATAGTCATTTTTATATAGCAACATACTCCCTAAGAGTATTACATTTATTTTATTTATGTAATACACACATCTTCTATTTCTAGTAATATTGTTGATTAAGGATGCTCCAAGTCTTCCCTGCTTTACCTTTGATACTGCAGCATAAATAAAGCTTCTGATGGGAGGTTTTTTCAAAGCATCTGTCAGTGGGTCTTGCTCTCCCACTGAAGTCAGTGAAACTGGTTTCTGGCTGGTGAGAAAAGGACCAAACATGCCTGTAACTTGCTAATTCATTCACACACGTAATTTGACTAGTTGGACAACCCCTTGAGCAGCTGGTACCCTGCCAAATTAGCCCAGCTGCATCTCTCAATGCAAAGTAGGAGTAGCTCCATCTGAGACAGGACCTTGATGCTCACAAGGCTGAATTGGGGCACTGTGAGGAACATGGAACTCTGACAAATTGCCGCCAGGGCTTATGGGGAAGCAAAACAAGAGAAGAAAGTGGAAATTGCCTATGTTGGTGTCCCAAGAAAGCTCAGTAAAATGGGAAAGGACACTGCAGAGTGACAGCCCCAGGCAGCCGAGGCAGCTGTATGCCCAGCTGGACTGCTGCACTGGTTCTTTGCTGGAACAACTGAGCTGTCCTAATAAATTCCCTGTGTAAAAAAATATATATATCTATAAATCGTGCCTTAGGAAGAGCAGTGCAGCTGCGAACAGGGCTGGATGTGGCCAAAGGAAATGCTCTAGAGCTCTATAACCCGACAGCGAGCCGTGGCGACTCTCTTTGCAAAGGGTGCGGAACACGTGCGCGTGGGTGTGCGGATGTACGTGGAGGCGTTCACACGACTACAGACTCATCATCCTGCTGCCCAGGGCGGAGATCCGGGCTGGGGCGGGCAGCGGGGAGGCCCCGGCGCTACACGATCATGAACTGGCAGACGTAGGGCAGCTGCTCTCGGCACCTCTTGTCGAACCACTTGCCAATGGCGGTCCCCGACAAAGCCGCACAGTTTTCCTGCTTGCCGCCGTTGGGCTGGGTGGTGATTTCAGTCTCCCAGTTCTTGTAGCGGATGGGGGTGCCCGTCATGTCGACCCACTTGCCCTCCGTGGCCATGTCGTTGAGGCCCAGCCAGATCTCGGCCTCGGAGCCGATGCTCTTGCGCATGTAATCGTAGAGGGCGTCGTTCTCCTCCCCGTTCTGGGGCGTGCTGAGCGTGCCGCCCTGGGAGATGCAGCTTTCGCTGGCCTCGTGGTACGTCTTGGTCTCCGAAAATGCCAGGAAGCATTTTAGGTGAATTTTGGTGCCTTTCAGGCAAACTGAGAGGTTACCACGTGAACAGGATAAAAAGGCAGAAAGAGAAATCGGTTTAAAAATGATGCCCAGGAAGAGGCAGCAGCAGCACACCCAGCAGCTAAACTACAAACTTAATGTCTTAGGCTGCACAGTGACCCTTGGCAGCAAGGGATTCCAAGGGCCCCTCTCTCTCCTACGCAGGGTGGGACACAGTCACAGGGACTTGCCCTTCCCTTCTGCAAATCACTGGGTGAAATGGATTTTCGGGGTGCCCCTGCCACTCTTCTGGGCTCTGTTGTTGATGGAGCAGAGGCGCAACATGGTCCTCCTGCCCCTTCCCCTGGCCTCGTTCTTCCCCAGCCAATGTTACTCTTTCTCTAATGAATTTGTTGTTTGTCATGAGCGCTGCTGAGTGTTGGAGTGTTTTGGGAAAAAGCCTGCATGCCAATTAGATCTTCTTAATTATGCAAGATGAAAAAAAAGGTCTTTTTTAATAAGCTTAGATCAGAAGCGTTGCGCTTGCATAGCTTGAGGTCTTCAGAGGAAATTTCTACTTGCCTCTGATTTTAGTGTTAAAGATATAAATTTATTTTGTTTTTCTTTAAGCTTTAAACCTTAAGAGTTCAGGATACTGTAGTCAAACAATACCTAATCAGAGCTGCACATAAATATCCAAACCAATTACTTCTCAATGAATGTGAGCTTGGAACTAAAGCCTTGATTTTTCTTGTGCTCATTTTCTTTTAAGGCGAAAATTCTCTTTAATTTGCATTTTCGTCTCATTTCTGCTTCATGTTTTGCAAATCCTACTCCTGCGGATGTCAGTGGAGTTTGCACAGGGTAACTGTGGAACGTGTCTGGAAGATGGACATTTTGGGACTGTCCTCTCTGTGTATGTTTAATGAAGCAGGACTGACCCACAGTGCACTTCCCTGGGCAGTACCACGGCGTGTGGAAGAGACCAGGTCGTCATTTCCCTGGGGTTCTGACAAAAGAGTAAGCTGCATTTGGTTAAAGCACAAACTAATCCAAATCCCATCCCTCCACCTCATAAAGGAAAAAGAACATCTGGCTTAGCACCATAGGAATATCCAGATGGGAAGCGCATAAAGAGGGGGGCCCCCCACTGCACAACTCCTGTCATTAACTGCCCAAGGAGGTTCACCAGCCCAGAGGAATTGCAGAGACTCACGCTCTGCTTTAATCCCCAGCCTCTCTCCCCATGGTGGGCTTGTTGCCGTGGGGTGCTTGGGCATCACTCACCCAGACGTGGATCAATTGCAGCCGCTTTATGAGCAGCTCCTGTCTCAAAGTAAAAGTCATGTGTTCTTCAGCAAGCCTGTTACCTGTCTGGAGTGCTTGCTTTTCCTTCAGTAGAGCAACCTCCTGAGAGATGTTGTCAATCATGGCCTTCAGGTCTTCAATCATTTTGAGGCTCACAACATCTGTTGGAGAAATCAAAGAAAGAGCACAAATATTGGCTGCATCCCAGGGGAAGCAACCAAATCTGTTCCTATCATCAAAACTCCATGTTTCTTTGTCCTCAGAGAAAGATAAACAAAAGGAACCCACAAAGTCAGCACCTGTGTCTCCTTGCACACCCTTCAGAGTAAGTGTTTGCTTGCCAGCCTGGTTCCACTATCAATAACAACCTTGTTTTCCTGGTTCACATTTTGGGGCCGTGCATCCCATGCATCTTCCAGCTGCAGGGTCACCCTTTGGGTTGTCACAGCAATGCTGGGGAGGAGGTCACGTGCATGAGCATTGCAATATGCAGGCTTGTCTCTGGCTGGCTCTCTCTGACTCCTGTGTAGAGCAGTCATCTGGGGAGATGCTGCATTGAGGTGGAGCTCCCAAAATGCAGGAGGACACCATCTGATGCTGCCTTGCCTGAACAGAAATCCTGACGTGCACAAATGTTTTGTGGATAACTTGAAGCTAATGATGAACAGGACTTATTTTTTCCAATTCCTGAAAAAATGCTCTCTCTCTCTATTCACAGCACACCCTCCTGTCTTCCCTTAAACACCCTAACACATGATCTTCACTGTATGCGCCCTGGCTGCATCCACCTCTTGCCTGCTGTCATTGGTGGGTTGGTAGGAATGCATTTTGCTCACCAATCTCATGCTCAGCAGGATGGGGCTAGAAGGGCTGCAGATCCTACCTCTACTAGATCTGCCTCTGCACCACCAGCCATCAGCCTCTGCCCACCAACCACACCATCCAGTTGTGAGAAAATGTCTCTTTGGCTTGGGAGCTGGCTCCTAAACCCTACATCTTGCTAGGTGTGTTGCTTCTGCAAAGCTCCAACCAGTTGTAATCAGCACTTGGATTTCTTCTAGACGGGAGCAAAGGGACCATTGAAGGTGGTGGGAGACCAGTTGAGGCACATGTATGCATCTAGTAGTTCCCATGTTGAAAGCATCTAGCAGCTCTCCTGAGGTGAAAGGAAAGGGGACAGTTTGCCCATGAATGCAGTAGGAGGAGCTTCCTTGAGGACCAAGGAGCTGAGGCACCAAGGCAGGTGAGTAGGGAAGCAGCCTGGATGCGGATCAAAACCACAGACCCAAGATTACATGGTGCCACCAATACGAAAAACCAGGGCATTAAACTGCTTTACTCATTGCTCAATTAACTTTAATGGCTTCACTTAACACTGAGGCACTAGATATTATTTTGCTGCCTCTGATGAAAATGCTTTTTGGGAAACTGCTAATTAATCATGGGGTTTTTTTCCATGCAAGCCTGTCTTGCAGCAGAACAGATGTTCTAAGGCTGAAGTAACATCCAAAGGCCATGACAGGACACGACCAGTGAGTCTTGCTGGGGCAGCTCCTTACAGTGTTCCAGCTGGGTTCGCTGGTGGGTTCCCACCTTGAGGGTCCCTGCCCGTGAGAGGTGGCATGTCTCCTTGATAGCTACCTAAGAGCCCCGTCCCTTTTCAGTACCTCATTTCCAAATCCTGGGCCACAAGATGTTCCTACAGCAGTGCATTCACTGGGATGTCTCATGGAGAACCAGGATTGCTTGACTCACCCTTCAGCTATAAAGTGAAGACCATGGCTGTATCAACAGGTGTTGTGTTGTCTATTTTATTGCCATGGATTTTGTCTCAGTGCTGTCATTTCCTCAAGGCTCACCTCCCAAAGCCTGGGATCAAGCCTGTTTACAGTCTGGGTTTTCTGTGATGGAAGCTGGAATACGGGATGCTGATGATCCTGAGGGAGCTGGAGTGGCTCCTTGTGCAGGACCGTGAGCAGCAGGATTAAATGTGGGCAGAGGCAAGATCAAAAGGAGATCCACAGAATTGTGTGCCAAAATAGTCTGTTGGTTTGAAAGCCTAGCCAGAAATGTATTTAAAGCTGTAAATGGGAACCCTCACCCATTGTAATTATATGCTAATTATAATTCTAATTATATTACAAACAAATCCCTCTGTACTTAATTTTAATGTTTAAACTATTCCTGTATGAAATTTGGATATATATATATATATAGGTTTATTAGCTTTGCCTGGAGATCCAAACAGCTTTTTGTCCCCCAGAGGAATTTCTCTGGTTTACAGTGTCTGTCATCAAAGCTCTCTGGCCACCAGTATTTCTTCTGATACCAGGCATTTCCTCAAAGGTACCAAGTGGAACAGTCAGGTCCCATATTGCAGTCTGTCCCTGCATCAAAGGAGGAGACTGAACACACCCACACTGGATTCATAGCAGTGTAAATGTTCACAGGCATTCTCAGGGAAGAGCAGCCAGACAAGAATACACTGACATTTTGGGCAGTAGGTGGCATTAAGTGAGAAGCCCAAATTAGTCCCTATCCACAGAATTAAGCATCCAGACTGACTTCTGTGCCCAGTTACCTTAGAAATACATGTGAGAGCTATGCAAAGATGCTCCCTTCGGTGATCCCAGCACCCCACCACAGTTGTGGCCAAGGGGAGCCCTCCTGGGGCTGACACCGGCGCTCCCAAGCCATGGGGTGTCCATGCTGCCCAGGCAGGGATGCCAGTGCCTGCCTCCCCCGGGAATTCCTTTGGATGAGACCTCCAGAGCAGCCAGACAAGGGCAAATCCCACCTGTACCCCAAGACACTGGGGCTCGGGGAGCGTTTGTTGAGCTATTGCATTTGGAACAATAAGTGGGGAGGAATTCAAAGGGGAAAAACACAACAGCAGGCAAAGTGAATGTGCTGTCTCAGCATTTTCTAAATGCTGTGGTTTGGCCTTTTCATGTTGAAATAGTATAATTTTTCATTCTGAAGCAGATCAAAATGTAAGCAATAATTACAAAAAAAAAAAAAAAAGAAAAAAGAAAAGTTAAAAAACAAACAAACAAAACCATAAAAGCTTGGCTTAAATCAGTGCTTTCTTTTCTAACATTTGTGGTTTGGTTGCATAGTATTAAAAAAAAAATAAATCCAGCCAAACACCACAACCCTCCAGTGGCTTTGTCCTGCCTGACCCTCCCAAAGTGCAGGCGTGGAACCAGGACAGGGGTACTGGAAGCCTGGATGAGGATGAGATGGGGCCATCCTGCCTTTGTTCAGAGCAGAAGTGGCTGAGCCCTGGCCCCTGTGGCAGCTGGGCAGGCAGGCTAGGATGCAGAGAGGGGCTGGAGGCAAAGAGGAGCTTCATAAGGGATTTTTAGTGATTTTCTCCCTCTTTTCCTACCCCCTGGCATTGGTAAAGTCTGAAAAATATTAACCAAAAATACTGGAGGTTTCCAGTAAAGCAGGGCAGCTGATCCCCTGTGGGGCTGGATGGGACTGATCAAAAAATGCCAAGTTGCTGGGGTTTTGTCTTTTCTCCACAGAAAATATGACCTCTCCTTTGAAAAGAAATTCTGACTAAAACCTGCCACCAGCTGGTCCAGATGGCTTGATTTTCAATACACCCCCCTCAAAAGTTTTTAAATCAAAGACAAATTTTCCTGTCAAAAGTGTGATTTTTCACCCACCTTCTTGTCACTAATCGATTACAAACAGCAGTTGCAATGACACCTAGAGAAAAATAGGATTTCTCTAGGAAATGTCTCTCTCCTGGTACCTCCAGGCGAGAGAGTGAGTGTAATGCATGTATGTGCCCTGTATGAGCCTAAGGGGTTTTTTTCTTGCTCTAGAAAGCAGTCACTGACTGTTTTCTCTGCTGTTCCATGTCCTGCGGAATAAGATGTGGAATAAGCAGCTAAGTTTGTGAATTCATAGAAAGCTCTAATAGGAGAAAAGGCAAAAATTTCTCAAGGATGGAATCTGACAAAAATAACCACTGGGTGAGCGTAGACAGCAGCCTGGCCAAGCGAATTCCAGGGATGCTTCCTCCTTGCTCCCCACTTTGTTCCAAGCAGGAAAGCCCCTGCCAGAAGCGGTCCAAGCCCGTGTGGCTGCAGTCGGGCACATCAGGCAGGCAGGCTCACAAGCCGCTTCCTCACCTCACCTGCCCTCTCCTACACTTAATGTGCATCGAGTCAGAGGGACAAAGGATGGGACAGGAGGAAAACAGGAGAAGGAGAAACAAACCCACTGGAGAATAGAAAACCCAGGCCCCTTTGTGTGTGCACTGCCTGGGTAGTCAGAGCTCGTGTGCGGTGTGAAGTACACTCGAGGCTAGTGGTTTTAAACGAAGAACCCTGCTGATGCTTAATGGCTTGGATATTTTTTGCCTGCTCTTATCTCCAAAATTGTCTGTCATCTGCCACTTACTTCTGAAAAAATGAATGAGAAGGGGTAAAGGGGCTATAGAAAGGGAGAGGTTATTATAGGAAAAGCTTGGGATGAACCTTAGAAGGAACAAGGAAAATGCATTCCCTCTGAAATTCAGACCAAGATGAACAAATTTATTCAAGGTAGGAACCCACCCAAACCGCCTCAATGCCCTCACTATTTTACAGAAGAGCCGCACAATCATTCCCACGGAGGAGGGGGGGGGGAAGGAAGACGCTTTATTAGGTGTTTAGATGCTTTTTAGGAAGTTTCACTAAAGCACTGTT